>NC_050528.1:25737884-25741662 GCF_002922805.2 Oryzias melastigma
TAAGGTTTTTTGTTGGCTATTTTGGAGTTTAGCTAATATTTAAGCAACACACTAAATATTTTTTGCAACATTAGCATGTATTAGGGAATTTTAAGCAATTTTACTACAATTTTTTTCTGAAATTTAGGTCAACTTCAGCACCCTTTCATTGTTCTTTAATGAAATTTCCAGTCTGTTAACAACTTTAACATTTTGCAAATTGCTTTTGTATTTTCAACTCTTTAATCCCTTCAGCAATTAAAGTAAATTGAGTCACCATTTTCAGGAAAAAGCTTCAGCATCTTCTACTTTCAGCAAAAGGCATTCACAATATCATTATCGCAAGTAATGCAACTTTTCTAGTTAAAAAAGTATTGATCTCATGGGAAATTATACTATTTATGTCTCATAAAATTATGTTGCTTTTTGTGGGTTTCATCATCACCCTAAATCTTTTTGAATTTTCTATCAAGACTTTTATTTATGGTAGAAATGTTGCTGTGATTCATAGGAACTCAGCAGCTTCTATGCTGATGATGCTCATCAGTTTATTTGTGGGGAATATAAAAACCAAACAATCATCTCACGAATCTACTGTTCTGTGTGACCAAACACGGACTGACCTGGTGAAAAGAGGCCATCTCCCTCTCCTCCTGGCCAGCCAATCATCTCCCTCATCTTCTTCAGAGTCAGCTGCTCCATCAGCACAAACACCGGAGCGATCTCGTAGGTGAACCTGTCAATCACACCGTCACACTTTATGGATGCAGAGCATGGTTCTACACCGCAGACAATTCACTGCGCATTACAGAGCCCAGACCCATGCGGGCTGCATAATAATTTTCTTTAGCCTTTCATTTAATTCAATCCATACAGCTCGAAGTGGAGCCGGTGCTGACTGGGCTAATTAAAAAGTGCCTGATAGGAGCCAATCAGCAAACATTCATATTCAAATGCCTCCTAAAATCACTGAGTAGTTTAATTAAAGCACACAAAGCCCTGATGTATATCTGTCAGTTCTGCCAATCTCCACAGAGAGCTTGAATGGAAGTGATTGAATGGCTGAGAGGACCTGAGGAGTGTCTGAGGATGAGCACTGAGGATGTTTCAAAGAGATAACGGCGGCTGGTGGTCCCAAAAATACAGAAAATGTATCAATGGATTTCATAATTTGATTTATTAAAATAAGATAAACATAAAGGAGACAGAGCCTTAAATATGTCGTTTCTGTCAGAGAATCAGGAATGGCAGCTTAGCGGACAACAAGAACTGACAGAGTGTTAAAGGCAGAGAAGCCCCTTGTGGAGCTTTTTCCTCTCTTTACTAACTGACAAGCGCTTTCCGAGACATACCCTCAGGACTGATCCCTGTTTAACCTGCCTCTAATGAGGCCAGTTACACAACACTTCACCGCCTCTGATGCTAGAACGCCAACAAAGTCAACAAAACCTCGTCCCTCCTGCGTCCCTCTTAATTAAATGTATGTTAAAAGGACCGCGGCGTGTTGTAGTTTGGCCATGAGAAAGGGAAAGATAAAGGCTCCAGGGAGGGGGATGTGGAGGGAAACAAAGCGCTGAAGGAAACTGTGGCGGAGGACAACAAAGGAGGAGGGGGGAAATGATGTCGTGAGCGCATGGGGGGGGGGGCAGCAGAAACACAACAGAATGAGGCACAAAGAGGTGGAGAAATAGGTTGAAAATCTCCACTGAGGACAGAAACACAAGAGGAACAAAAAAGGATATCTGGACCTTGGTTTTCTACAACAAAGGATAACATCTCAAAGAAGACAAAATGCCTCTCATTGACCTAATTTCATAATGTCATTTGATGTGCTGGTGGATTTAAGCCTTATGTAAGGTGGACACAAGTATCAGATACCCTTCAAATCCCACTTTTGCTTCCCACTACCACAGAAAAGGCAGAAAAATGGGTGCATCCATTTAAAATTCTCCTTGTCTCTCAGTCATTTCATGCTGTAATAACAATAATGGTGATCATTATCACAATCAGAGCCAATCATTGGTCCTTTCAGGGTGAAAATTACCCCTCAGTCACCTGCCCGTCTCCAGAGACAGCCCCTAAATGCCCTTATTATCATCATCAAGGGCACTCCGAGTGTGTAGGTGCGTGGTTGAATACATATGTGTGCATTTCCTTGTGTGTTTGTATATGACTAACCCTCTGACCCGAAACCACACTCCACTTTCAGCCCCTCAAAGGAGTACTGAGTCACTCTGAATCCTCTGGGACAATGGAGCTGGAATGAGTACTCCACGGGGAGCGGCAGGAGCCAGTTTCCACGCCGTCACAGCCCGAGGACATTGTGTGTCAGTGTGGGGCCCAGCTGGCCTATCTGCTAAGACCAGCTCACAATGAGCCTGCAGTCAATGGACTGGAAACCCTTGCTGCTGTATCTGGGACATCCAGAGCTGGTGTGTGTGAATGTGAGTGTCATTATGGAAGTGTGTTCGAGTGTGGGAAGTCATGGCTCCGTCTCCAGGGACATTCTTTCAAACTGGAGATGAGACGGCAGGGCTTTGCGGAGAGGGTCTGGCTTCTTGAGCTAATGTTTTTAGAAATGAGATAAATGAAGTGTTTCAGTTTTATTTTGTAGCGACTCAGCTCATCTTTGCTTTGCAGTGATCTGTGCAGGATTTTGTGCTGCTGTTTTTGCAGTTACATACATTTTAGATGCATTACATTTGATTTTATTTCTTTAGTGCCTTCTTGTGCAAGTGCCACTTAAATTGCTTCTTAAAAGAAATGTCAGTGGAACAATATTACATACTAAATACAAACATATAATTACCTAAATATGCCTTATTGGTGTAAAATAAATAAAAAGAATTATCAATGATGACAAAAAGTTTGCAACTTATGTAAAAACTTTTTCTAATAAATGCTTTTAACGTTGACTGTATATGAGAACTGGACTGAGTGAGTGTGACATCAACCATAAAGCAATGATGTATTTCCTGCTCCAACAAAATTAAATCAGTTTAGTCGCCTTTTTACTTTTCAAGATAGGTACGCCGCCATGTTGGAGCCAACCGAGGTTAGTAAGCAGTGATTAATCCATCGTTTCTATGGGAACGAATCAGGAGTGAGTTTGTTGGAAGGCCACACCCCTACCTCTTGATAGTGGGCTCGGGAGAATCTGTCAACCAATCGCTTCAAACGTTCAATATAGCTCCACCTCCTTTTTTGAGGCATCTGATGGGTCAGTTTATAAGTTGAATAACTTGCGTTACAGAAAAAAAATAATAAAAAAATGTAATCCACAAGAATATTTAAAAAAATATTATCAGATCCAGAGTTGATTATTCTGAAAAATACAATGATTGAGTGATAGCTGTTAATTTCTCTGTAGAATACTATGGGATTTTGGCTTCTTGGAGCCAACAGGTACTTCCTGTTTGGAACACGAGGGGGGAGTGGTCACTTAGTCCAGTTCTCTTATACAGTCAGAGATGTTTATCTTCTAAACTAAAACTTTTTTTTAATATGTCTTGAAAGAAATACTAGTTGGTTCCATGGTGACAGTATCTCCACACTAAAAGTCCTTCAACCAGTCAGGATTGGACACCCCCCAGGGTTTAGGATTTCAACTAAAACAGGACTACATCTAAACATAAAAATAAAATACAAAATAATAAAACACCTCATGTCTCCCTAAAAATCATTGGAGTTTGCAAAATATAATTTTTTATTCATCTAAATTCTGATGTCTCGATTCAACTTTAATATGGTTTTAGAGGGGTGTTTTTTTCCCCTAAAGTCTAGCATTTCCTAAATGTAA
>NC_050528.1:25741719-25769145 GCF_002922805.2 Oryzias melastigma
TGTTTACTGAGATAAAAAGGAAACTTGGAAAAATGGTTGCTCTATGCCAGAAAAGAAAGGTTACTAGCTGAGGACACATTTTTTTAATTAATCTGTGAAGACTGTACCTCACCTTCCCCCAACAATAGCACAGATAGGCACCAGCAACCCTATGACTCCAAAAGGGAAAAATCAGATTGGAAAATTAATGTATATAATGAATGTATAAAATTAATGTATAAGGGACTTGGTAACAATTAAGGAATCTCTAACCCCACATTAAGATTATCAACAGCCCACCAAGAGTTAAGTCATAGCATGGATTTAACCAGCAAGTATTTCTGTGTGTTCATGTGTTTTAATTTTGTGGAGCTGCTGATCCTCTTAACCTCTTATTTACAGCATGTTCCTGTCTTTGTGAGCGTATGTATCTACGCTGAAGCAGACGTAGTCCATGCCCTCCATCAGACCGGGCCACCATGTTAGTCTGACCTGAGATCAATATGCAATCTAACAACCCCTGGGGCTCGGCTGCCTCCCATGTACAGTACGGCAGTGTCACGGCCTCAGAATGTGTCAATATTCAGTTCATAAAGGGGGAAAAAACATTTTATATAACCGGCCTTGGTAGCTGCTGTGACCTGTGGGGAACCGAACAAGACTTCCGCTGTGCCAAAATATGATCGAGGCCGCGGGCGTTTTCCAGTGGCCGACAAACAGGAGACCCCAGTCGTCCCATCAAGAACCCACAGATAATAACGTTCAGATAAGTAAACATCTGACTCACATGTTGGTGTTGGCAGTGGAGGTGAGCCACTCTCCAGCCAGACCGATGATGTCCAAACCAGAGGATAGCTGGTTGAAGAAGCGTGGGTGACCTAAGAAAAAACACAACATAGACAATTTTATAGAAGCATTTTAAATTCATTAGCATTGACTGTAGCCAGGAGATTAACTCTGATGTCCTAATTGTGATTTAAATGGATAGAATAAACTCTTCTTTGGTTCAGCTTGCCTTCCTGGTCAAGCGTGATACCTTCAGGATCTGACATAGCAGGTTCAGTATACCATAATTACACTGGTGGCAACTATGTGACATCCACTTAGAGTTAAAGGTGCTTGCATATGCAGTAAGCCTGCAGGTACTCGATAGATAATTAATGTCGTTTGTAATAAAAAAGAGGCTTGCAACAATGAAAGTAGTCATACATTTTCTACAAAAACAGAAAAAAAAAGTATTTTTCAGGACCACGGACAGCTCCTTCAGTGATATTACAAAATAAAAGTCAGTCATATTGTATAAAAACAATAAAATAACAACAGGGGGGTATGAGGCAGTGAGGTGAAGCTGTTTGGGCATCTGCGTGATAAACCCAGGGGACAGTTTGAGGTTTGTCGTTGTTAACAGCTTGAATCCGTCTATTTTAGGATCCCCTCAGGCGACACTTGCTTTAATAAGTTGTGGGGGAGAGGAAAGTGTAGGTCACTTGAATTATAGGGAGGGGATAATAAGGCAAGCATTGTAATGGGCTGCATTAAAGCAACGAGGAAAAGATTTGTTTTATTATCGTTTTTCATTGTTTTCAGGAAGGAAAACGCATTCATAACTAATAGATCACATTTATATTAGCTTGACCCACCTGTCCGGACTCCATATTTGAGCGTGTCCCTGCAGTCCACCAGGATCTGCTCCAGGGATTCTGGCTGGTCGGACAGCTCCAGGTTGAAGCCCTCCATGCCCTCCAGGAGCTGGTGAGGGTGGTGGAAGTCCAGCACCTTGGTGGAGCGGTCGAAGGTTTTCTTCACATAGTTGGTGAGGATGTCAACCACCTCCAGCAGGAACTGCATGGTGGGCTCTTCGCCATTTTTGGCTGGCAAAAGATCTGAAGCAAATGAGATGTATCGGTTATTTCATACAGATTGTTGCTAATCAAGTGGATAAATTGCCCATTTTTATACATTTTTGAGTTTCAAAATGTAATTTCCTTAAAAATAAACTGTGAAAGCATAATTTTATGTAACTAAATAATCACCAAAAAATAAGATATTATGATTAAAGTTAATATAATTGATAATTTTGAGAAATATATAAATATCTTTTTTTTTTTTTCTCTGGCGTAAAGATTGGAGAAGTCGGTCTCAGTTCGGCGGAACCGGGAGTCCCTGTCGCTATTGTCGCAGGAGAGCAGGTTCTTCTGGCCCGCCAGCCTGCCTTTCTCCTCCAGACTGTTGTTCTTCTGCAGGAACCCTAAGGTGTTGCACGGCGAGGAGAAAGAGTTATCGCCAAACACATCCATGCCACTCTCAGAGGAAAAATGCGAGCGAGTTCCAACGGTGCCAAATGCGTAAAAACGCAGCGGAAACCCGAGAGAAGAGTGATGATGAATGACAAAAACCCCTCCAAAAGTCGGTTTCAAACGAGATGCTGCGTAATTTAAATGGTGCGCGTCCATGCGGATGTGCGAGGGTGCTCACCCATGTGACATCACAGCCCCTGTCAGGAAACACCCACGCACACTGATCGCCTCGCAGACCAGGACAGATCACACAGCGCGCTCTAACAGGGGGGTCAGTGGAGGATGCAGGCAGGCCTGGGGCCAAATGCGCTTATGACTTATCGAAGAATCTTTGCATGAAGGCCCCTTCTCATCAGATTCATTTCAGGGTCTGTATGTTATCCGTAAAAGGCCTAGCTATTAAATATCATGTCGAAGTCGAGATTTATCTCATTAGCCACAAATTAAAGAGTCATAATCAATATCTGAGGCTCCATAAACCTCCATAACAGTGCGTTAAAATGCCAATAGGCTATTTATAGTTCACCATCAATTTGATTATAGACTTTAGTTGGCCTTTACCTGGTTTATACCTCATCAATACTTTCCTTTTGTTACAGCATCTATTCATTATAGACATTTTATGGCCCTTAAAGAATAAAAACCTTAAAAATTAGAGGGAATTTGATTTTTTTTTCTTCAAGCTTGTCGAGATATTTTTTCTCCCTCTTTGCTGAAATGAAAAAGACATTTGGAGCTGGGGAAGGGGGCTGGGGGTCTGATCTGGGGCTCCCATCATCGCACCTACGGGCTAATGTCCGCTGACCTTTGAGGAGATGCAAACGCGCAGTGACGGTGGAGGATGCTCCAGAGGATGCGTCATGGCCTAAATATGATGGTCACAAAATGGGTCAAAAAATACAAAATGGTTTGTGGGTCATAAAAATGAAATTTTAAAAAAAGAAATCATAATGGAATTGAGGATTTGAATGAATAAAATAGGGGGAAATTCGTTCTCTTTCCAAATGGCATGACCGGAAAATGTGAATGTGCCCAAAACAAATTCTTACCGCAAATCTTCATCCCCAGTTTCCGTGTGCATCCGTGCATCCACGCATATTCGTTGGCTAAAACAGATTGAGCATTTCAGTTTCTGTGCAGCAGGCCGCGAAGAAGAAGAAGAGAGACGCGGATGATGAAGCACAATGGACAGTGAAGGCGTGAAGCGCGTGGCCGTACATGCTGGCGACTCTCTAAGATTCTACTTTTTTATTTTATTTTTTTCATCCAATTAACAAAAGGTGTCACAAAAATGTACCTAAGCCATATTCAATTTATTTTTAGAGAACTACCTTACATTTCCGAATTGATTTCAATGAGGACTGTCAGTGGCCCGCGCGCCAAATCCACGCCCAGCCAAGGGGCAGACTGGAGTTAACACCCGTGAAATGAGCTCACGGAGGAGGGCCGGGATTAATTGAGTGAAACACGGTAGACTATGTGACTGCAGGGAGCTGCAAATGTCTACGGTCTGGAAGCAGAAAACGTATATATGCATGCACACGCGGTGATGTGCGTCCGCGCAGGAGCGCGCGCGGAGGTGCAGCTGAAGGATGGGAGCACAAAAAGCAGAGGGCGCCGGGGCAGCACAGTCTACACGTGGAAAAAGATTTAAAAAAAAATAAAGTAAATAAAATAATTGTTTTAGTATAGTAAAGTATGATGGGATATAGCTGGGAGGCCAAGAAGCACGCAGATGCGCACGCACAGACAAAGCGTGAGATGATGCGTAACAGGGATGAAGGCAGCAGTGAAGCAGACAGCACAAACAGTTCTTTCATTTTTACTTTGCATTTACTAAAGTTTGACTCTTAAATAAATTATAATGAAAATAACAATAAAAATATACACATTAAAAATTTGAGGACCCATACCCAATTCAAGTGGAGTCAATTTTCTGGGTGCAACAAAGGTGTAAAATGATTTATTAACCCCTGGGTTGCTTCGTTTCTATTCTTCTGGTTCTGAAAGAGTAGAAATTCTGGAAGCCGAGATAAGGTTTAATCTCCCCGCAGAGGTAAACATGAGCAGACCTCTCCCTGCAGCTTTTACGCAGATGAGAGAGAGGACAGGAAGAAACATTTAATTGTATATTTTCCCCTCCGCCAAGAAAAAAAAAATAGCTGATATCAAAGCGCAGTGTCAGCAGCCTGCTTTGGATCATTATAAATACCAAAGCTTTGAAAGGTGCAGTATTTCTGCTGCCTGGCACGCGCCGCTGATCCGCCAGACAGCGACAGGCAGCTGTGATGGCTCTGTTTTTAACCGCAATGATTAATGACGGAGCCCTCAAAGCAAATGGTCCGAGCGAGACCGTTTCTATCAGCCGGAGGAGGGGAGAGTAAGGGAGGGAGGTAAAGACAGAGGTTAAAAGCGAGCAGAGTGGGCTCTGGAGTCTGTATAGTCCTTGAGCAAGGCACCAAACTGCCTTTTCCCCTTCTTTTTTTAAATCTAAAAAAAAGCCCTCAAACATGCGCAAAACCAACAAGAGAATAAAGACCTACTTGCTGATGGAGGTCTTAAATTGGCTGAATTAGGGTCCTGCTCTCCGTCGGTGGCTCTCGGTTCAGACGTGGCCATCACTCCTGCGTTATCTGATGCCCGAACGGGAAATAATTCAGCTGCAGACAAAACGGTTCAGCTTTACGAGACGCTCCGGGTCAGCACTCACAAATCAGACTGAGAATATAACATGTGGATTTAAAAAAATAATAAGAAGAAAGACAAAGGCAATATTTTGCATGTCGCGTAAAACGCACGGGTGGTCTGCAAAGGAGAGCGCGCAATTTTGCGCGAAAGATGCGCTTGAAAATCCTGTCATTTCAGACAATAAAATACATTTATGGCCATTGCAAATGAATTTATCCTAGTTCCCTTATAACAAATGTTTAAGTGTTATTTAAGATATTAAGAAATTATACATTTTAAAAGTTTCCCACGTGCACACACAAGATTTAATGCACTATAAACGATCATATTCTTAGATAAAATCTTTATTATCGCAACAGTTGATATAGCAACTAAAACAAAACATGATTTTAAAAAAAGATGCACAAATCTGCAAATCTTATAAGACAGAATTTAGACTTAATTGCAAAAAATTAAAAATTTACGCACAAACATAAAACACCATAAACATTTATAGGTTTTAGTGCACCCCTTTTTTGTACAAAAAATAAAAAAAAGGTGGGTTATTGTAATATTAAGATAAAAAATATTAGATTTTTTTGTCAAAAATATTCCTCACAATTCTCCAAATACGCGTAAAATAGGATGAATCTGGAGAGCAGAGATGAAAAGAGGACGCGTCTTACCGGTTCACCGGCGCACAGGTTGTCTGCTCCACAGAAACTGTGTCAAAGTCACTGTTACCACCCAAAGGCACGTCAAGAAACAGTCCAGTCCCGGTGGTTGAAATATCAACAGAGCGCGCGGGAAAACTCCTAAAATTCCATCCGACACAGCGCGCAAGTGAGTCTTACTCTCCCTCCACCTTCAAGAAAAACATTGTATTCGTTATTTATATATCTGCGGCTCCGCCGTTTATTGGTCTCTTTGCGCGCGTGAGTCACAGCCTCGCCTCTCTCTGACGAGTCATGATGCTTTCTTCCCTCAAAATCAAGTGACAGGCACAATTCAATTTAGGGAAGTAAGAAAGAAAAAAATGTCTGAAAGCGTGGGTTCGTGCTCACGCAGGTGTGGGCGTGACAAGGAGAGTGGATGTGAAATATGTGCAGGCTTTGGCCACGCAGAAAACGACCTCGTAAAACCTGTTTGGAAATTGTAGTTGACTTGAAAGAGACCTTGAGCCCAAGTGAGTAAATAGATTCAAAATAACCCCCCTAAAAAAAAAGAAAATGTATCATTAAGTCTTATCTGTATCCTGATTTATAATATCACTATCAAAGACAGAGAGGCATGATGGGAAAGGAAAATGTTCCTTTTTGAAGCATTCTTGTCTTTTTACTTTAGTTTTTTTTCAATCCAAATATTAAATACTTTAATACACTTTAATTGATCAATTTCTTTATGAGACCGTACTAAAAAAATGTTATGCTTTATTGGTCCTTCAGTTTCATGGGTACTACTAAAGATGCTTCTGGTTTGAATCCCGTCTGGCCTCTGAGGTCCAAGGCTGCACGTACTCCTCGTGCCCCAGGTATTCATTTCACAGAGCAAAACGTGCATTTTTGGTTGATACTTCTGCACTTTCCAGAGCGGAACACAGTTGTTTGCCCCAGAGAACACCTAACATAAAGTATAGGCTCCAGCAACCTGAGCATCAGATAAAATAAAAGTGAAGAATAAAGATGTTACTGAACTTTTAATATTTTTATTTGACTTCAAAAAAGCTAACATTTCTGTTCCTTAACAGATACTTTTATTTATTACTGTTAGGTTTTAGACTTTAGCAGTCTTTTTGCTGGAAAAACAAGATTTTTGTTAAAATTCTGGAGGACTTCAAATAAATATTTACATGTTAAGCTGCTGTGTACAATGGGATTATTGCAATCAAAACAAACCATAATCCCTGAACATCTACAGCCTGTTCATGCATGTTTTTCTTGTTCATCATCATCCGGATCTCTTCTTTCTTCATCAGTATCTGACGATGAAGAGGAGCAAGACGAAGTGGGCGTACAAGATGACCTCTCGTCCCTTTCAGAGTCGTCTTCTTCCTCACTGCTCTCTTCTGTGCCTTGCTCTGAGGAGAGAAGGATACATTCCCAGTACAGCCGAGGAACAGAGGTGTTCCACAGAAAACGGTGTTTACCTTCTAGTAGCTTCTGCTGGAGCAGTGGGAGGATCTCAGAGGCCTCGGGGTTGGTCGGCTCATAGATGAGAGCTGGAGAGAAGAATACAAGCGCGATGAGCAAACTGTGGAGGTTACCAACCTGACAAACTCAGCTGATCGATGAAGGATCCGTACTCATCTGACAGAGTCGGAAGGCCAGCTGGAAGTCTTTGTTTTTCAGCGCTCTGATGAACTGAAACACCACAATTTTTATGATTATTTGAAAAGGCCTGACTCATGTTTACAAAAGCCAAAATGCACAAACAAAAACCCTTTACCCCCATCAGGAGCCCCAACGGAGCCTTGTCTTCATCCTCCTCATCAGGCTGCTCTGTCTTCCCATTGGCTTCATGTTTGGAGAGAGGATCAACCACAAGATCATCATCATCATCATCATCATCATATTTCTCTCTTGGACTGTATCCCAACCACATGGACCAACCTGCAGCTGCCGAGTCTGCCGACCGAGGCTCCATCAACGGCTGCTTTACAAGGTCCTCATCAACAGAAGCAGAGGTCTGGGCGTCTCCATCCATCCTGAAATCACAAAATGTTCTAAAGGATGGGAATTTTATGACATGATGATGAACTCATCAACAAATGCAAGATTTATCAAATTATGGCAACAGAGGGATTATTGGCCACCAAAAAGACATCCCTTATAAAATTTGCCCTCTAAGGCGCACTTAAAAGCCTTGATTTTTCAAAAAAAAAAAACAACAGTTTTTAAGCCGTTTAAAGATGAGATTCCGGATGTGCTTTCTGATGTTGAACAGATTTTGAAAGGTATACAGCGCTCTGTCAAAATGTAAATCTTTTTTTTCTCACATGTTGTAAACAACATCGGGCATTATCTTATATACTGTAATGTAGCTAACACGTAGCGGTGTCAGACTGTTTTTTTTTCATACGTTTCATTAACAAAGTTTGGAGTTAGTATAATTGTAAAGTAATGTTTGCCTTAGGTATTTCAGTCTGGGTTTTTTGTGTTACAAACAAGGGTGTTATTGTAAATGCGTGAACACAGCTAGCATGTAGCAGTGTTGGACTGGGTTTCAAACTTCTAACACAGCTAACACTTCTAAGATGGCAAACACTTCAAACACGGCTAAAATTTCTAACATGGCTAATGGTTCTAACACAGCTAACGCTTCTAACACGGTTAAAGTTTCTAACATGGCTAATGGTTCTAACATGCCTAACGCTTCTAACACGGTTAAAGTTTCTAACACAGCTAAAATTTCTAACACGGCTAACAGTTCTAACACAGCTAACACTTCTAACATGGCTAACGCTTCTAAAATGGCTAACACTTCTTACACGGCTAATGCTTCTAAAAAGGCTAACGCTTCTAACACAGCAAACTCCTCTAACACGGCTAAAGCTTCTCACACGGCTAACGCTTCTAACACGGCTAAAATTTCTAAGATGGCTAACAGTTCTGACATGGCTAACGCTTCTAACCCAGCTACTGTGTTTTGGTATAAGACTGGGTTTTTTAAACTTGTTAGTTAAAAGTAAAAAAAAAAAAACTAAAAAGGTTGTGAGGTAGCGTATAGTCACTAATGTTTGTTTTAGCGGTATGAGTCTGTTTTTTACGTGCAGCAAATAAGGTTGGGAGTTACAGGTATTGCAAATATGCTAACACTTCTAACGCGGCTAACGTGTGGCGCGCTACAAACAAGTTCTAGAATTGAAGTGAATACAGTTAATAAAGTCTGACAGACTGACTGCTTATCTCTGACTCTTTTATCTCTTTTGATGCACCTTATATATATAATAAGTTCAAAAATGTACCTGTCAATGACAGTGCGCCTTATAATGGTAGTGCACCCTGTAGTGTGAAAACATGATATTTATAAAGCAAATACTGCAGCCTTTCAACATTTCTTGATCTCTACTGACATTTATTTTAAGCTGCAGAAGAACAACTTTAAGCAGTTTTCCTTAAGTTTGGTCATTTTGTGGATCCATCCATCCATCTGTGGAGCCTGCTGAATCTCTTTTGGGGTCATGGGGTTCCAGTAGCCACTCCAGCTACTATTGAGCAGAGGCGGGGTACGCCCTGAACATGTCACCAGTCTGTCGCAGGGACACACACTCACACCTGACTTTTCATTTACCCAGAGTGAGAACTTAGCTAGACATTAGCTCATGAACACACATTGTGTACATAGTCTCATTTTGTGTGTGTTTTGAGGTGTTTCCTGCTGCCGGACTTGTCGGGCCCTAAACACAGTATCTGCAAATCAGGAATTCCAACGATTTTACCACTTTTGGTGGAAAAAAGGGGTTTCGATGTGTTCTAGAAACACAAACGAGTGGAAAGTTACAACACCCAAGAAGACATGATAGTTAACATGTGACAACTTGCTAAAAGTCAGGAACATCCTGTTCCTTTTACCAGCAGGTCAATATGGCTGCCTCTTGAGTAAACGTTAGGCAGATTTGGTGCTTTTTTAGAAATAAAAACAAAGAAACAAACAATTAAAACCAGTAGAATTATGAGTTATATCTCTAAAAACTCCCACTGTTTGTAGATAGATGCTGATGCTGTTAAGACAAAGGAAAACACAATCGTTTTTCACCTTTCCAGTTTGTTAGGATTTTAAGGGATGCAGCATTTTAGAAAATACATTTATCTTTTTGCATAGATTTTGCTTTCATTTGTTCTTTAAAACTCAAAGATGTGTGTCAGGATTTTGTAACTGGTAGATTTAGTTGTACTTCTAAGACGCATTTTTTTGTTTGCATGTATGTATATTTGAATTATATTGAGCATTAAGTTGTTTCTCCTGCTTATTTTGTAAATTTTGAGATTGTGAAGCTGCACTCCCCTGTTTAATCTTAATTGTTCCTTCTTTTAAAGTCTAGCTTTGTTCAATTTTAATCATATTTGATACTTATGTGGAAAAATAAGTAATATTTCACCTCTTTTGCCTGTTTCTGCCCCTAACAGTGTCACTAAAGGTGCTGTGATTCCCTAAAGACAGAAACCAAACCACTTTGATTTTTTTATTGGATCTGTTCAGTTTAGTCTCATCAGCTTAGCCTGTGGTCAAAACCTGTATGCCTTCTAGCACGGACACCTGTACTCATAACACACCTGTACAAATACCTCTGCAGGTTGTGGCCACACCCACTAAAGCAAAGGTACATGGAAAAGAACAAAAAAAGCAGATATGAAAGGCTGTAACAAGAGCTTTGGTCAAGGCAGCTGTCCCTTTCTTTAGAGTTACAGCACAAAGCATCACTGGGCTGCTTTTCTAAGAAGTCAGATGATTTTTTTTTTTTTGTTTTTCTGACATTTTTCTCCAAGTTAGATTAGGAAAGTTATCAGAGTGCCTGGGAGTATATGTTGTACTTTTCTAGACTCCTACCACAGCGAAACACTCTGAAAGAACATTTTATTGCCTATATTTAATCATTTCTTGTACCTCTCTCCCAGTTCTCCTCCAGGCGCTCGAACAACTAGCAGAACATTTAAATGGATTGTGTTTTATCTGGCCTCTGAGAGCAGAACTGCTGTGAAACAATCTGAGACGAAACATTCGATCCTGTACTGTCACAAACTGAGCTACTTGTTGCTACTTGCTGACTCTAAATCTCGCTGCAAACCTTCACGAACATGTGAAAGAGGAAAAAAGGTGAAGATTCACCCGATTTTACCAAACTTTGGGGTTTCTGAAGGCATTCACCCGCGTAATCGTAAATGTACTTGATTAACATCAGGGTTATTTTTGAGAAAAAAAAGATTGAAATCACATTTGCAATAATAATATGCAAATTATATAATGTTTTTGTCTTGTATAGATGAGTTAATCAAGCTGTTTCTCCAGCAAACATCTATGCCGCATAACAAGATTGTGTTTGTTGTATTAAAATGTGAGGCACTTCCAGTGCAGAGCACACGGGTCAGGAAGCTTTCAAATATTACTATTCTATTCTCATGCAGCACTGTCCTTGGAATGTGAGCAGAGAAGGATTTTGGATTGCTGAAAAATGCACAGTGGACCCTGCAAACCGTGTCATGAAAATATTATTTGTAGCTCCTCAATGTAATAGTGTTTGCATTAGTTCTGCTGCCATAAAAGTGGAAATTACTTCTGCCAAAAAAAAAAAAAAACAGATGACACTGCAGACAGCTTTTGGATTTGTGGATCTCAGTCACGTATTGTTGCTCTTATTGTGCAAACATGCATCACACTGCAATTGCTTATTATTACACAATTTTGCAATTAATTTTTTGATGACAGCTTTTTTCTATGTTGTTATTTTTTTAACTATAATCTCTTCTATTTTACTTTGTGTAAAAATATACATTTTTTAAATTCAACATTTTCTAATCATTTATCAATAAATGCGTCAGTCTTTTCCACTCCGTCTTTAAACTACTATTAAACTAGATTTCTCACAGCAAACCTCTTTTTGGAATGTACAGCATGCCTGGAATGAAGTCATGGACTAGTCTTGACCTAAATCAGTCAAGTTGACTTTAATAAAACTTGACATTGTTAAAAGAATGTAACATAGCTAGTGAAATGCAAACACAAAATATATTTCATTGCTATTTTGCTAATGTAAGGCTTTATTTATTCTTAATTTAGTTACACCAATGTTTAAATTAAGGTCTATTTGTCAATCAATTAATTTTTTTATTTTATTTTTTGATGGTCCCTAGTAGTTCAAATATTTGGCTCTCTTTTTCCAATTCTATCAATATTTAGACAACATATTACATTCCCTGTGGAGATATGACTGAACAAGGTTTGCTGCAAGAAATCAAAATACGTTTTAAAGGTTTATGGACATTTTTAGACTTTTTAAAAAGTTCTATTACTTTGTACTTTTTCCACAAATTGTACAAATTTAAAATTTAAAGTAGTGAGTTTTAATGTTTCCTACTTTAAATAAAAGTACTCGTGACAAAAACAAAGACGACACTTGAAAAAAGCAGCTTAATGGTATAGTTCAGTTGTAAGAACATAAGGCAATAGAAAGAATTATTGAATTTCTAAACAAATTGTAAAATTATATATATATATTTTTTTACTTTATTGTTTTAACTGTATATATTTTCTTGTGTAGATGCGTTTCGGCAGACTTCCCCTTAAATAAAAAGAGATCTCATCTCAGTGGGAAAATATTAATCAATTAAAAGTATTATTATATCTTACTGTTATTCACCAAAGAATTACATTACTAAGGATTTTGTGGTGACATAAATTAAGCAAAAAATACAGGGGAATAATTATAAAAGGCTATATAACTATAGGTTTTCCTATATTTTGCATCACATCTGCAAATGTTCTTAATCTACTTTGAAAAAACCTTTAATAACAATTTTATTTAGAGTCTATTTATTTTGTGTTTTGTATTTTTTAAAGGCATTTGGGGGCAATTTTCCATTTAAAAAGGTGTTTAATTTAAACCATTTTTGACAGAGAAGCTACAAATAAATGAATAAATATGAATACAGTAACTAAAACACTCTTAAAGACAAAAAAAAAAGTTGTCAATTGAACTGTTTTTGTTTTGTGTGTTAGCTAGAGGAGCTAAAAGCACCACATGTGTTGGGTTGTATTCTATCTCACCTGCTCACTACAGAAACTGAAGGTCTTTTCTTGAAGAATGGCAGAAAATATGTCCTTAAAATGTCTCTTATGTTGATTTTCAGTAAAAAGATCGTCCTACGTCAAGTAAACGTAACACCTGCTACGCAGCGCAAATTCGTGTTGTTGTCATAGCAACGTGGGCTCTCAAGGTGCTTTCAGGAGTGTCGGCCATTTGAAAACTTAACGAATGAATCGACCACGTGCTGCAGTGAAATGTTTAGTTGGAATTTTTGTGCGGAAAAAAGTTATACATTATAGTATCTTATTTATAATATTGCTAAGAGAGTGCATTTTCAAACAAAAATACAAACTTTAAAGCACATTTGAACTAAATTTACAGAATTTTCACATATTTGTGGAGTGATAAAAACATGCTAATATTGTTAGGTTAATAAAAAAAAAAGGTGTAACAAAAAAAGCAAGGGGTTTTATTGTATTAAAGACCCACTCTGATGAAAATTGTGTTTTTTTTTTTGTGTGTTCTTTTTGTTTGTTTGTTTTGTTTTTGTTAGCTTACGCACCAACAGTCCCGAACACAACTAAGAGATGAATTTTTGATTAACTTTTTCACTATGTCTTAGTAAACAACACAGGCTTTTTGATCTAGGCTAAAAACTGCATAATCACAATCAAAACACCCCTGGAAATGATTTTACAATGGATAAAAATGTAGTTGTAGTGAGATTTAAGTTTGAATGTGAAGAATCGAGAAGGGTTTTCTCTATTCGCTCTCTTTACATCAGCCATTTTTCATCCAATAAGTAGCTGTAACTGCTACATTAGCTGTGCATACATTGAAAGAGCTGCTCTGATGTGTGTGTGTGTGTGTGTGTGTGTGTGTGTGTGATTGTATTTAATAGGTTTAGGTCTGCTCAGCACTTGACTGTATTATTTCATGACTGTTGTGATCTTGGGAAGATATAAGCTGTCAGATTTGACAGGCCAAGGACTCTGAAAGCAGTCCGATTAAATTAGCCCATGATTGACAGCAGTGTTTATTTTCCAAGTTCATCTTTCACTCTTTCCTTTTTCCTTTCTCTCACACACCTCTGCATCAATTAGGCAGTGCAATGAAGTAGCACGGACTGGTCACTCCCTCAGGACTCTTACGCACTTTGACTTCTCACTGAAGCACTCGTGTGTTTTCAAGGATCATGATTTTGTGCTGACTGAGTGGGGAAAATGTTTTTTAGCTACTAGAAGTTAGACTACAAGCAAGAAAAAATGAAAGAATTCAATGATTATTTTTTTTAGTTTCCTAATTTAATTATTTGTTCCTTGAATAAAGCACCCTTGCATCCATTTGTCTTTTTCTGCCTATCCAGAGCAGCTAAATGAGGCAGTAGAAGTCATTGGAGAGTCCTACGTCTACCTCAGTGGTGGACATGCCTGGAACAACTCCCCGATCCGGGAAATGTTCAGGAGATATCGGCATCCGACTCTTCTCTTAGGATTGGATGCTTCATTCAAGCTCCAGTGTGACCAAGGTCTCCCTATTCCAAACTGCACAAAAGCTCACTCCAGCCACTTGTGTCTTGAATCTTGTCCTTTCAAGCTTTACCATAGGTGTAGACACGGAAGGTTCTGGTTCAATGAAACCGACAACAGCATCTGCAAAAAAACAAAAAAGCCGTTTTGCTCAAACTGATTATGAAGAGAACAGATGACCAAGGGGATGCCCTCTGAAGTTCAACATTTTTGGATGTACTGGTACATGTCTTTCCCCCTCTCTCAACTGGTCTCATACGATAAATATCCATGGCCCTCTTCAGGTCGCTCCTTCATCCTCAAAGTATGGTTTTGAGTCATCCTCTTCTTTGCCCTTTTAGTTTCTTCTTTGGTTCATGGTTTTGTCTTAAGTTTGTTTATTAAAGGTTATGCTGCCTTCAGGAACATAGTCTCTTTCTTTTTGGGCCCTACACCCCCTGTTCCTGACAGAATGGCTTCTTCAACCTGGACCAAGCAGGGGATTCTTTGACTATAGCCCATAGTATGCTATGTCCCTGTTCTTGAGGGGAATTACAGAGCTCCACCTACCCCCAAGGAGGCTCACTCCTCCTAATGTGTCCCTTCCCTCAGGAAGGTTACAGGTCACTCTTCTTCACGTTTCATGTCTCTGATGATAGTTCCTACCCATCGTCAATTCATGTTTCCTCTTCCTGGAGAGGGCTATGATAAACCTGTCTTTGGCTCCAAGGACCTGAACTATGTTCTGGTTTTGCTCTTGTTCTGGCTTTCCTCCAGGTCCCCCTCTTCCTACTCTTGTTGTCGGTTGGGGTCCCTGACACACATCTTTGAATGAACAATAAATTTGATATTTTTCCAAAAGTGTGTAGCATCACGATTAAAGTCCAAACCTAAACCAGGAGCGTTTTTTGAATATTTGTCTTACATATTACAGCTTTACTATTTAAACATGCTAATTATAAGACGAGCACTGCATTCCAAGAAGCATTTAGAAAAATCACATTGTTCCAATGTCTATCAGATTAACAGACTCATCCACGTTATCTTTTGAAACAGTTCAAACTTAATTTTCTTGTCAAGCGTGAAAGAAAACTTTCTTTATTCATATTCTTATGGTAAAAGTGTGAAGAAATCATTTTAAAGTCCTTTTACTAAGTAAAAAAAAAAAATAAAAAGAACAGCAAAGTTCATGTTTTATTTAGCAAGCTAATCAATCATTTTGGCTTGTTCAAAGTCCTTCATGTTTCAATTGTTAAACAAACCATAAACCAAAAATTTAAAGCTATATATAAACTCTAAACCCTAAAAAATATCTAGAAAAAGGGTAATAAAAAACCTAATGTGTTCCGTAAAAGAACAATTAGCAAACTGAAATGTGTCACTTTTAATGACTATATGAGTCACATAGGTGTTCAAGTATTTAGTTTAAAAGTTATTTCATTTGAATCATGCAAACTTTTGTAGTAAAGCCAAAACATGATGTGGTTCCCCAAAATACCTGCTAAAGATCAATTCAAAATAAAAAGTTTCCCATGATTTTACCATAAAAGCAACACGTTGATAAAGGCTATCATCCATTCAGTTGATGTATTCAGTATAAGTCAAAGAAAATTGACTTAAAATATTCTTCCTTGTATCATTTCTTATTCCAGTGAGTTCATCTGTCTGAGTGGTGCAGGATTCAGTGCACCACAAAGCAAATCTTTATGGCAACTATCAATAATATAATCATTTCAACAGAAAATCAATTTGGCTTTAAGTCCAATCATAGCACTGACATTTTCTTCAACCCTCGTGCTCTCTTATGGGGTCCAGATGACCCCACCGTTATATTGATGTGTGATCTCTCCCATGACAAAGGTGGGCAAAGGTGGACAGGAGTTTATGTCTCCCATGGACACCAGTGAAGATGAAAAATCCTTCAGCGCACCGTCTTGTGGGGTCCAGATGACCCCGCTTTTATTGAAAACCAGAGCAAACACTCTACAGTTTCAATATGATGCCTCTAAGGCTTTTGATCAGGTGAACCATTGAAAACTGTGCAATGCAAATGTGCTTAAATATATTATCAGGTGTTCATCCTATCTTTAGTGTCTGTAATAAAATCAAATATCTGGGTCATGTGACTGTCAGATATGAAGACATGTATCGTCTGTGGCAAATGTTATATGCACATGCTAATCTATTATCAAGGAAATTTGGTTCTTGTTCCATTGAAGGGAGACTGACCTTGTTATTTGTCGATCATTGGTAATTTAGTGACTCTCCAGACAAGTGAAAATCACCTTCTGGGTTTGGGTGATCCTGCAGTCAAGCTGACAGTTTTTAGTATTTTGAAGGTTCAAATATAAGAAAATACACAACTTTTGGGGATCAAATAATAAAAAGGACGGGAAAAAACAGAGAAAGCCATTAAAAAATGTGTGTTCTCTCCTCACCAGAACCAAATCTTTGCTTCTTGTTGTAGTGCAATGCCAACAGCAACACCAACCTAAACTAAATTATTTCAGAAAAACTCAGCTGCTGTGCAGCAGTTAAATGCTTAGTGCAGATAAAATTCCCTGAAAAAGTCTGTAAGAACCAATTGATCGAATTCATCATGAATATATTGATGATCATTTTTGACTGTAAGAGTTCTGTCATTTTTAATAGTGGTTCAACACCTGAACAACAATAAGAAAAAACAATTTCATTCTGATTCTATAAATATATCTGGAGGTTAAATTGACAAGATTTGATCTTCCAGTTTATCCAATCTGTGAAATACAGTGGCAAACACAGAGGCTGCTGGGACTCTGTCATCATGTTTTAATGCGCATCACCTGAACCACTCCAAGCCAATGACAGAAGGACGTGCACAGCAGACATCATCAATATGCACACACACACTCACACCAGCACCAGCAGCCCATCAGGCAGACGCCAGCACACCTGCCTCAGAAGGTTGATGGGAAATTATATTCCACATAGACCACATGATAACAGAATCATTTCACACTCCAGTGATCCTCTGCACACCTTCTCTGCGTGCATGTGTGGGGGTGTCTGTGAGCGGCGGCAGCACATATATCAGGGCGCCAGAGACTTGTATTTACTATACGTGTCCTATACAGACTTGTAACAGATAAGACATGCTGACAAAATAGACAGCGAGGCTAGTATAAACGTGACAGACTGTACTTCCAGGACCTGAACAAACTGCCCATGTCGTGGCTTTGCTGAGAGAAATCATCCCTAACAAAACAAGGATGAAATGATTCATAACTGTAGGGTGCATTGTGGGTCTTGCTGAGGTTGTCCTCATGCGAGCGCCTGCATGAAGCCAGCGTGCAGGTCTGACTGGGTTTTGTGTTGTGTGACGATCCACCCTCGTGCCCCACAGTTCCTGACAGGCGGTTGGCTAATAATAAATGCAAATTACAATATGGAGGAGGACTTCAGAGCCAGGGGGGATAATTGCTCCATTATGATGAAACACGTGCATCGTGTGTAATGGAGAAAAAGGAGTCATGTACCAAGAGTCAAACCGTAAGGGTACGGGGAGGCAAAATGACTGCATCATTTGTTGGAAAATTCCACTTTTCCATTGTGAACGCAGTGGAGATGTGCAAGCAAGTGCTGAAGCAGCGCACACTCTTGCATAACAGAACCTCTTTTATCCAACCAGATAGGACTGTACTTACCATAAAAAGATGATCAGAATATTTTTTTCTTTTTTTTTTCTTTTTAATCCTGATTAAACCCAAAACAAGATGAACCTTTTTTTTCGGTTTCAGGTTGTCACTGCGAAAAAGCAGTTTGCTTTACCTTTTATTCATCTCAAAAGAGTGTTAAAAAATAATATTCTATAATTCAGCATTACAGTTTTAGATGCAAGAAAATTATTTTTTTTTTTTACTTTTTTTCATAGATCATAGGGACATTTCAGATTACACCAGTTAAGGTGCGTTCAAGGGCCAGTTTTTGACCTGTTTTATCTGTTTTAGTCTGAGCATTAAAGCCACCCCCCCCCCCAGTGTAGCAATGGCCAGGCCTACTAAAGGCAGATATATGGTATGTGCATCCATCTTTGAAATAATTGGGATACTGTTTATTTTCCTGGAAGAAATTAAGAAAGAGAATGTTGTCATGAAATGGGCGGCAGCCATACACAGTGGCAAGTGGAGCCTCAGGAATTGGGTCGTTTTACTTCCGGGTATGAAAAAACTCACAAAAATAACTAATATTTTATAAATAATTAGTTTTTTTTAGTGTTCCAAAGTTAATATATGATCATTTATATGGACATAGTTCACTCTGTAAATCAATCTAGTGAGCATCGATGCACACTGGTTTTTTGCAAAGACTTCTCGGAAGTTTTTGGGGCACTTGATTTTGGAATTGTAGATTTGAACTGCACTACAAAATGGCGAACAGACTATATAGTGCACAGGGAGTATGGAAATAATTCGAATATATCCACTGGTTTTTTCACAAAGATTTGTGTGAAATTTCTTAGACACTGGATTATAGAATTGTAGACTCTGAAAACATGGCAAACATCCTATATAGTGCACTAAGTAGGACAGGACATTTGTGAAGGCCTTTCTGTCGTCTTATTTGTGCATTTAAAATCGAGATTTCGCTAAATTTGGGAGGTCACGATACTTGTAAAACTAAAAAAAAACCTACCTACCATATTTTTTGCATTCGATAACTGAACTTTCCAGAAAGATCATGTTTGCTTTTCTCTTGATAATAAAATGCGGCAATGGTTTTGATGAAACTCTTATATCTCATACTTGCCCAGTTTTTATCATGAGATCAATTTATGAGGCTGACTCCGCCTCCGGGTGTTTTACAGAGTGTGTCATCATCACTTCAGGCTTCTTCCATTTCTCTGCCAGCCAGCGCACTGATGGAGCTGGCCCATCTGCCCCTCTCTTTGAAAGCTCTTCACCATTTCCTCCTTCATCTTCATTTGCACGGTGGCGCAAGTGGTTAGCGCTCTCGCCTCACAGCGAGAAGGCCCCGGTTCGAATCCCGGCTGGGACCTTTCTGTGTGGAGTTTGCATGTTCTCCCCGTGCATGCGTGGGTTTTCACCGGGGACTCCGGCTTCCTCCCACCGTCCAAAAACATGCTTCATAGGTTAATTGGTGACTCTAAATTGCCCCTAGGTGTGAATGTGAGAGTGAATGGGTGTGTGATTGAGGCCCTGCGACAGACTGGCGACCTGTCCAGGGTGTACCCGGCCTTCGCCCTTCAGTAGCCGGGATAGGCTCCGGCACCCCCGCGACCCCGAAAGGGACAAAGCGGTCAAGAAGATGGATGGATGGATCTTCATTTTCTTTCCTCACTTCAGTTTTGTTTTTTTCTTCCCTCGTCATCACCCATTTCAAAGAAGATTCTTCCTCCTGTCCTCCGCTCCATCTGCCTCGTGCTTCCTCTGGCGATCTCTTTTCCCCTCCTCTCTTGTCAACTGGCCTCCCATCCATAGCTGAAGATATCTCCGTGGATGAGCCCATTATGTGAGCTGTCAAGATGTTCTAATACATCCAGTTGGACAAAAGGAAATTAGATTGTTATATTTCTCCATAAAAGGTATGTTTTTTGTGAGAAGATGTAATGTAGACACATCTGCCAGGATGACAAATGCAGCCAAAAAGTGACATTTGTGAACTGAAAAACTGCAAAGCAATAAATGGTCATATTGTAAAGTTGTTTACCATAAACCCATACATACATGGCCAAACTGCCAAACACACCGATGGTTCATGAACCAAAATAAATATCTGGTTTATGAAGCATCCAAGCATTTTTTTGTGGTCCACCTTCCATTTTTATGACTGTATTAAAAACCATTGAGTTGTTCATTACAACAGAGCTGCGGTCCACAGCCTCTATGAAGATGGTTCTGTCCGCCCATCCACTGCAGACCGTGTTACATACATGCGTCCTAATATTTATTTTTTAAATATTATATTATTATTTATATTATATATATGATATATTATTATTATTATTATATTATATTATTATTATTATTATTATTATTCATATATTTAATATTTAAATTTTTTGTGCAGAGCCATTCTTACGGAGCCTAAATCCCGCTATTCTTAAGCCTTTCGGAGTAAACTATGTCCATGTGTTAGATACGATCCTTTTGCTCCTTGCGAGTCCCACACATATGGCGCCAGCCTAGAGCTGGCCTCGGCAGCGTAGCATGTCTACATTTTGCCCACAAAAGCAAACAAAATCCAAACTTTTGCAAAGATGAATGTGCATATAAACTGATCACCATTAAGTCTGCTTGTGTGTTAGCCCTGGGTTTTGGTGCTTGCAACGCAGACTCTTCCTGGAAGAAGCTGTTCCCCATTTTGTGATGTCACGATGTGAGGATCCACTCGTTTTCATGGGTGATTGAGGGGTGGGTGCTCAAGAGTAAGGTTTTAGAGGAATATTCAAAGATGTGTGAACATATCAAAATTTTACTTCGGGGTTGTTTTTTGTGAGGAATTAGCATTATAATAAACTTAATAGGTCAAAAAAGTTGATTTTGCATGGGATAGGCCCTTTAAACTACAAATTCAGATGTTTCTTTACTGTAAAAAAGACAAGTGAAAACTGGGATGAAAATAATTTCCTGCATCATAATATTTTATGACCTATTTGTTTGACAAAATCCAATTACTTCAAAATGTTACAAATAAATTAAACAAAATTAAACAAAATAAAAAGACATATTAGAAACGTTAGCCACGTTTGAAACGTTAGCCACATTAGAAATGTTAAGACAATTTAAAATTATTAGCCACATTAAAAATGTTAGCCAATTTAAAAATGTTACCCACATTAAAAACGTTAGCCACATTAGAAATATTAGCCAATTTAAAAATACTACCCACATTAGAAATGTTAGCAACATTAAAAACCTTAGCCACATTAGAAACGTTAGCAATTTAAAAACGTTAGCCACATTAGAAATGTTAGCCAATTTAAAATTATTAGCCACATTAAAAATGTTAGCCAATTTAAAAATATTAGCCACATTAGAAATGTTATACACATTAGAAATGTTAGCACCATTAAAAACCTTAGCCACATTAGAAATATTAGTTAATTTAAAAATGTTAGCAACATTAAAAACCTTAGCCACATTAGAAACTTTAGCAATTTAAAAACGTTATCCACATTAGAAATGTTAGCCACAATATAAACATTAGCCACAATATAAACGTTAGCCACATTAGAAATGTTAGCCACATTAAAGACTTTAGCCACATTAAAAATACTAGGCAAACTAAAAACGTTAGCCAAGTTAGAAGTGTGTGTTGGAAGCATTAGCCGCGTTAGCATATTAACAAACCCTGTAACTGTAAGCCTTTTTTGAATTTCGTATAAATCAGACTCACACTTCGACTACACTAACTCCAAACCTTGTTAGTAACAGAGGAAAAAATCGCAGTCCAACACGGCTACATGCTAGCCGCTTTAGCCTATTCACATTAACACTCAACCAAACATTTTCACAAAGGTTCGTGCACATTTCAAAATCGCGTAAACATCAGTGAGCACAACCATAATTTATCCATTGGGAGCTCGGTATTATGCGGTCCACTGTTGTTTTGGTTATTTGAAAAAAAAAGGATATAAAAACTATACTTATAGTACAGAAAATACAGTACGCTAGAGAAAATCCACTTTTTCGGAGCAGAATTTTTTTTTTATTTCTTGATGAAACGTCTCACTCTGCCTTCCTCCCTCTCCCCCCTTTTACCTGCAGCTGATCAGTGATGTCTTTTGACAGACAACCAAGGTGGCCAGTTAAAAAAGCATGAAGGAGACAGACAGCCCAGAGCAGCGCGTTGGCTCAGCTGCCTCTCCTGGCGAGTCGGGGAGATTATAAAGATTTATGCTCCAGGCACTTCAGTGGCACTGCCATGATTATGATACCATAACACAAGGTGCCATAAAGAAAATGGTGTCAGCTAAATGAGGAGCAGAGAGCTGAAATGTGCCGGCCATAAAGTCATCAATCATAGCTGTCATTACTGCAGGCTTTGATCAAGAGAGCTGTCACTGTCAGCTGTTTCCTTTTATTTTATTTTTTTACATTCTGCACGCTTTCTGCTTGTCTGATTCTGGGTCACTTCAGTCTTTTTTCTTTTTTTTTTCAGGTGGCCACAAGTATTGCACCTGCAATACCTCATGTGAGCTCTGATAAGAGATGACCAGCCAAATGTTGGCCACATGCTGGCGGAGATCACACACACAGGACTCTCCTCTAATATTTCACAGGTGGGAAGAAAAGGATGCATGAATCATTCTGACACAGCCAGAATGGAGAGAGACATCCCTCCGTTATCTCCACAAACACTCGCACTGTCAGAGATTTATGGAACAAGGCTTTAATGGTGCCCTCACACGCTTCTTTCTCTTCCCTGTACCCCTCTTCTCTGTCGCGCAAACACACACGCATCAATCACTCCCTTCCTTCTTCTTGTGTTTTCTTCCGCTCCTCCATCTTCTCTCTATCTGCTGTCCATCTCACATTATTCTCTGCAGTTTTTCCCCATTTCTCTTACCCTTTTTTTTGTCTGTCCTCCTTCTGTTTCCATCTCATAATTCCCCTTCCTGTTACTGGATTTAATTGAAAGTACAGTGAAAATATAGATGTCAAAATCTAGCTGGGCTCGAAGGGGTAAACGCTTCCATTGCATCCTGAGGGTGATCACATAAAGACGAAGAAAAGAAGCATTGTTTAAATAACCGAACCCTCCAAATGTACGGCGCACTGACAGCCATACATGATTCCTTAATGGGGGTGTTTAAACCTTCTACAGAGGCCGTTTAACTGTGTGATTTATAGGGAGAGGAGGCAGCCATAAGACAGGGTCCATCGTTCGTGTATCTCCTGCAAAAGGTGCTGCTTGTGATACGAAATGTACATACACTTCGTTTCTGCAGAGATGCATAGATTCCTTCTGACCACCCAAGGTTGTATTTGTTCACTTTTTTTTTTTTTTCCTAGTATTTCAGCTTACAGAGAAAAATCCCACAAGTATAAACACAGAGACTCTTATCTTCAAGACAAATTCAATCTCGTAACTTCTTATTTCATATTTTTGGTCAGGCATGAATGTTTTTTCCAGCTTCAGTTTAATTTGCAATCTGTAAAGCACAGAGCAGTAATTTTAGACCCCAATACAGTTGTGGTGTATATGATACAGCATTTTGTTGAAGAACCACAGCAAACAGTGAAGACCAGTGAAGTTTTTTTTTAAATACAAAGTTGTAGCTTATGATCATTCTACGTATTGTGATTGAATAGCAGTAATATATAGGGACCCCCTTTGCGCATACATGTGCTTGAAAGTGTGCGAGAAAGTGGGTGGACCTAAACATCATAAGATCACAACTGGTGGGTCAGCAAGTAGGAGGACCACCTGACCATGCAGGCTCCGCCCATGACCCGGCCCCTTGATGACGCACTTGCGGTTCAGGACGCGCACACCAACTTGATGACACAGTTCTGGTTGGCCAATATGACGTCCACCTGCATGGTGATGTCATGTGGCCCCACTTTCTGAGACATACGTGATGACGTTATGGGCCCCGCCTATGTCCCCCCCATGACGCACTTCCGGTTCAGGTCCATGCGCATGCACGTCACATGCATATGGAAATGGGGTCCTTATGTAGTACTTAAGGACCCCAATAGTGTTTTTTAAAGCAGTTTTTCATGTTTAGCTTAGTTGTCAATCTGAAACTAGTGAACACAAATGATGGCATTTACCACAATGGGATGTGGAAAAACTAATTTTTCTAATTAGGACTTTTTTAAACTAAATTTTAAATTGTTTAGGAGATTTCTTTTATTTTAAAACCACATCAAATATCTCTATCCGTTGTGCTTCACCTTTTTTAATGTTGAAAGACTGTTTGGCTTAAGATTTATTAAAATACCAGAAACAGCAAGTTTAGTTTAGCAGATAATAATTTGATGTGGTGAAAAAAACTATCAAATTCAGGTGCCACTAACTGAATTTTACACTGTGAAGAGGAAAACATTAAATCAATTGACAAGAGTTCTGAAATTTGTTAAATTCAAAATGAATCGTTTTTACTAAATTAAAATTTTAAGCTGAGAAAACCATCAACTCAAAATTTGAATTTGATGAAAAGTAATATTTTTAAATGTAACAAATAACAGAAATTTTGATCATTGATCCAATATTTCCCTTTTTTAGTATACCACATAAAGAAATAATCAGCTGTGGTCAGCTGGATTTTTTAGCTGTTTGTTATTACAAAAATAAAAGGAATCATTCTTTGAAACACCAACGTAAATGTTCTATTTCCACTGTGAAGCACGGTGGAGGAAGAATGATGAGATGACAGACTTGTTTGGCTGATTTGAAATTACCTATGGAAGTGTGATGAATCAAAGCATGTAAGCAAATCTATAATAACAAGCCATAAGAAGTCAAAGTTAAATGTGACAAGTGTGCAGTAAGACACTCTTTCACAATAAAAAAAGATTACTTCAAGCACAGAGACATGAATAACACAGAACAAAGCAACATCTTTCTATTGTTTTTCCTCTACGTCTGTATTTGTTGACCTTAGGAGAGCACATGCTTTATGTATGTTTTCAATATTAGTGCTTTCAATTGATGTATTTTGGTTGCTCTCCTCTACATGATCACTGATTTAACAACTAAAATAGTTATCAAAAAATCATGAAGTCATGTCGATATTTCTATTTCTCGTCCAACAATTGAAGTAGGTGCACCAATTTTCAGTCTAATGCACGACTTTCTTGAATTCCAGCTGCGTCTTTGCATTTAACATCAGCTCTCATCCCCAGCCCGCCCCCACATAATCGTGTTGAAGCTGCATCATCACAGCACCGCTCGCAGATAAAATGACTGGAAGGAACTGTCGTGACCATTCGCTTTACGTAAGGGAGAGAATTCAGTGTCGCTTCATATCTATGTTTTTGGAATCATCTAAGCCCCTCGACTATCTTTTTAGATGCCTCAGCGTTGTGGTCCGTCACAATAGGACGACCTTTCCACCTTTGTGGACCTGATCATCATCGACTTGAAGTTGTTGTGGCCTCTAAAGGGAAGAGAAAATGTCTCTGAGTGTGCTGCAATTGTTTGTTTTTCTGTGGAATTCTACCTGAACCGCGGTTTCTGTATGCAGGAGTCGTCACACTCTCGCCCACAGTCACGCACATCACACTCTCACGTAGGCACGCCCTCTCGCCCTTCAATACAGCCCTATAATTTGCCAGATGCAGTGAATTGGTTACTATGGCAACAACAGAGGAAAGAGGGTCTTTTTTCTTTTTTTTTCCCCCTCAATTTTGGCAATAGGGTTGCACACACGGATGCACACGTCATTGCCATGTGATGGTGCTTCCAGCTTTGATTAGAAAAAAAACGAGTTTGGCTCTGCAGCCAATGGACAGCGACCTGAGATGATGTCGACAGTGGTGATTGGTGATGGAGAATCACTCTATAATTAAGTGACGGGTGTTCATAGTCAAGTGCAGCTGGACTTCAAGGGACAAACTGGCACACATCAAGGCAAAGCATCACAAATACAAATGAAGAAAGAGGCCGAGGACTGCAAGAGCTGAACTAATGCTCTTAGACAGGCTCACTGAGTCACTGTATGCTAGCACTGCTCACGCTGATGCTTGCAAATGGATGCAAACACAATCCGCCAAGTCCAAAAGTCGACACATTTTCCCAAAATGCCACTCTAAGATGCTTCATGTAGTAATTACTGTCCCGCTGTTTAAAAGACATAACCTTTGGAAAGCTAAAATAAAGCCCAAGTCATCACCTACACCAAAAAATAGGTTAGTGGTGAGCCAATCAGAGGCAGGGGATTATCCTCATGCATGCACAAACACGCACACGCAGCTGCATCTGGTTGGAGCTGATAAGGAGAATTTTGTTCTCCCTTCTGGGAATCCAGCAAAAAAAAAAAGAAAGAAAGAAAGAGACGAGGATTGAGGGGCTGACAAACCGGGGGAGGGGAGGGAATGGGTGGCGGTGACTGCTCAAAGCTGAGGCATGTACCTTTGCTGCCGACGCCAACACTAACAAACACAATCTCAGCTGCTATACGGCGAGGGAGGGGGGTTCTGGGTTTTACAGGCTGGTTTATGGAAATGGCAGCTAATCAATAAACAGCATGTAAACACCGCGGCATCCTTCAGCTGATCCACTTAGGGAGAATTCACATCACTGGTGACTTTGGGGCTAAAAATGTTCTTCTTTTGTGTTTCAGAAGCTTGAGAGGGGGTCGTCGCAGCAAAAGCAATTAAAAAATGGTGGTTTTCCCTAATCGCCCTTCCTATAAGTTCCTAGGTTTATAAATTCATGTCACAATTCTGCAAGGGTGGGTTTTTTACGTACGTCTGACGCTAGCCGCCCCTGCAACGTCACAACTTCCTCCAAATTTGGCTTTGAACTCCCCCGAGTGCGGGGGCTGCCATGCTCCGGCCAATCAGATGCCAAACCCCATAACGGGAATCTGCATAAATCTGCACAGCTAATGTACTGTGCAAATTGAAGGAGTGACGGCGTGACTTCACTTTTTTCATTTCTTTTCTCAGCGATGATATAACACAACATCTGACCTTCGGCTGAAAAAGCAACAGCCTGATAAATCCATTCATTTGCCTGGCGGCCAGATAGAGTGGAAAACAAAGTGCATTTGTTTGTGTAATTGCCCATGAGCAAGAAAAGATGGAAGGAGTAAGAGGAGGGGGATAAAGCGTGCGAATGGGTGTGTGCGTAAAACTACTGAATAAACAGAGGAGATGGATGAGTCTATTAAAGCAGCTCCTAATCCAGGCTATTAAGAGGCAGAATGAAGAAGTGTGGGAGACGGGGCTACATACGGTGGGTTAATGGCTCTAAATACAGACATAAATGGAGTAAAGGCCCGAGAGAGATTATCAAGAATGCACCCTGGGGTGTCACTAGGAAATTATGAAGACGACTTTGGACCAGCCTCCATTGAGTCATGGAGGTCTACCAAGGGCCAACCTCCTTAAACTTCAACTCTGTCACTACTGATTGTACCAATTAGTCGTTATAACGTCTTTACATGCTTTTTATGTGTTACAGTGACCTCTGAAAACGATATATGTTTCTTTGAGATAAGAAATATCCCTCCTGTAGTTTGGCCGTCTTTTTTAGTGCTGACCTGGCAGAATGCAGGCTT
>NC_050528.1:25769237-25771086 GCF_002922805.2 Oryzias melastigma
AGTCATGGAGGTCTACCAAGGGCCAACCTCCTTAAACTTCAATTCTGTCACTACTGATTGTACCAATTAGTCGTTATAACATCTTTACATGCTTTTTATGTGTTACAGTGACCTCTGAAAAGGATATTTGTTTCTTTGAGATGAGAAATATCCCTCCTGTAGTTTCATTTTTAGTGCTGACCAGACAGGATGAAAGCTTCGGCTACTGTTTTCAAAATAGGTGGTGGAGGACCCAAACGCAGGAGACCGGGCTTTGGTGATAGAAACGGGATATTTAATATACTAATCAAAACGTGACAAAAACCATGAAAAAACAAAGAGTGACAGAACAGAGCAGTTGACCTGACAAGGAAGAACTGAAAACCTGACACTAGAATAGACTGAGGATAATTAACGGAAATGAAGAGAGTTGTGGATCACGACAAACCAGAAGCTGATGTGGCTGAGGGACAATTCAAAACAGAACAGGACCAAAACCCATTACATAACTGACAATAACCAATCCTCACAGTACCCCTCCCTAAAAGGGCAGATCCCAGATGTCCAAAAACAAAGAACTTTGGCCGGAGGGGACATTGAGGAACAAAACAAAAACAGGCCCAGAAAAAAAAAAAATCAGGGTCCCTGCAGCCAGATGGATGTGAGGAGTATCAGAACTCCTCTTCATGAACAGACGTGAAGAGAAGGAGTCCCGATGACTCTCCCCAGGGACAGGAAGGACGGCCCTGACGATCCCCTTTAGGAACAGATTTAGAGGAGATGCCATGACGTATCTTGAATATGGCTTCAGGAAATACCATCTAATGTGGTGTGACTTGGCGTGGACTGCGGTGCAAAAACTCTCCTGCTTGGTACAAGGTGGTCAGGTCATTCTGTCAGGAATAGGAGGTGCAGGACTTTGGTGACAGAAGCTGCATATGTAATAAAATAACCAAATTGTGACAAAACCCATGAAGAAACATAAAACGTGACAGAACAGAGCAGGTGACCTGAAAACCTGACACATAAATAGACTGAGGGTAATTAACTAAAATGAAGAGAGCTGTGGATCATGACAAACCTGAAACTGCTTTGACTGAGGGACAATTCAAAACAGAACAGGACCAAAACCCATTACATAACTGACAATAACCAAACCAAAGTCCACACACCTCATGCTTACACAAATCCTTTATGTCTTTTTCTCCTAAAGCCATTTGCACATTTCCACGAAGTAAAACAAGATCCCTGAGCCTGTGTCACTGCATGGGTTCATGAACACAAGTATGGGTAGTGTTCACACTTGATAAGCAATTTTTTTACTGTTTACTAGTGTATGTCCACCACCTACAGTTAGAAAAAACCTGGTGCCAAATGTTCCAGGGCTTAAAATCTCGCTCCAGACATTTCTTTCACATCTTTATTTCATTATATGACTGACTTGGTGTCAAATAATTCCAGCTGGGCATAAACCGCAATTTTTAATTTAATAATAACAATATCCACTTTATTTATTTTGCAAAAGGGAAAGGATATTTTAAAAATAGATATTTTAGCTGCTTTTTAAAAGTCTACAGATCTGAGGCTGAGAGGAATGGAGCTGCTGCTGTAAAGGCTCTGTCACCTTTAGTTTTTAACCGGGTTCACTTAACAACCAGCAAATCCTAGTCACATGATGTTAGGGACCTGCTGGGAGTGACAGCTGTGCAAGGTCTTTTATATAGACCGCTCCTTGGTTTATTAAAGTCTCTGTATATTAAACTAAGATTTGCAAATTCACTCAGAAACAGATGAGGAGTCAGTGACGGTGGATTAATAACGGGGTGACGTGTAAAAACTTGGAAAATTTGGTTAACCTTTTAACCCCAGA
>NC_050528.1:25771210-25775009 GCF_002922805.2 Oryzias melastigma
TTAGTTTTTAACCGGGTTCACTTAACAACCAGCAAATCCTAGTCACATGATGTTAGGGACCTGCTGGGAGTGTACGGCTGCGCAAGGTCTTTTATATAGGCCGCTCCTTGGTTATTAAAGTCTCTGTATATTAGACTAAGATTTGCAAATTCACTCAGAAACAGATGAGGAGTCAGTGACGGTGGATTAATAACGGGGTGTCCACGTCTTGTTTTTTATTTGTTTTCATTTTAATGATTTCTTTAGGCGTGTCAAGACCGTCTTTAATGGCTGCATTTAGTTTGACCTTTGCTCTTGTTTTTTCTGTTCATCACACAACTTTATTCATCAGGTTGTCGCCACATTGTTGTGTAGCAGGGGAGTCAAACTCAATCGCACAGTGGGGCAAAATCCAAAACACACCTTAGATTGCAGACTGAACAGGATAAACATGTATTGAACACACTAAAACTAAATTTTTAAAACTTTAAAAATGTAAATTTGATCATTATTATGAATAACAAAAAGTTAGGAATATTACTCCAGAATAAATCAATTTAAACCTTAAATAACTTTGAATATTCTCCATAAAAATATGTTCAGTCAAAATTTAATAAGTCAGAAAATAACATTGGACTATTAATAACAAAAAAGAAAATGATCTAGAGGGCCAGATGTAATACCCGGTGGGCCGGATCTGGCCCCCGGGCCTCAACTTTGACACACGTTGCAAAAAATCTAGAGGGAAAGTTGCTACAGCATAAATAATATACTCCATCATTTTGAGATCAGACAGGCTATACAGGTGTTTCCTTCCAGAATTTAATTTTGCAATCATTTTTCTTTTTTTACCTTATTTTTCTCCTGAGTAAATATTTCTCAGGCTTTCACTCTTAGTGCCAAGCAAGCCGACTCTGCCAGTCATCTTTTGGGAGTTTACTTCAAACCAGCGTGTGACAGTTTTCAAAAGCCTGTCAACACGCTGGTCCCTTATGCAAGGACAATGCAGAATAAGTTGTACAATGGAAAACAGCAAGACTGTTTATATATATATGACTCCATGGATTGCATTGTGTTGTTTAATGTTTTTGCATTCAGAAACCAATAAAGGGAACATTTATCTTATAGCGTCCGTTGTTTGATGCTCATGACAGAATGCAATTTCTGCAGAACTGTACATTGTTTTCACCCCTCCAGCTGCACTGTTTTTGTGATGGCATCAAGCAAAAATCAAACTGAAGTACCCGTCCTCCTTTGCAGGTCTGTGTTCAAATAACACAAGAGTTATAAACCACTAGACAGAGATTACCATCACGATTTGTAAGGTCATAAACACTCATCATGTATATTAGCAGCTTCCAGAATCCCATAATTGGATACTTCCAAGTGTGATAATGGTGTCTCATTTGGTCAGGCAACATTTTTATTTGCTCCCACTGGCACCATCAAGGGTAGTTTGGGTGAAGAAATTTGGGGTAAAAAAGTTGAAGGCAGTTTTAATTTTTATTAAAAGAAAGTTAAAGAACCCTGAAAACAAACTAGGGACATGTCCAGGGTCAACAGGCTTCAAGAACACCATGCCAAAGGGACTGAGAAGGTTAGGAAGACATATGCATGTGTGTGTGTGTGTGTGTGTGTGTGTGTGTGCATTGGTAATCCTACATTAGAGGAACAAATGTCCAGAACACATGCAACACTGGAAGGACATTTCAGATTAAAAGGACAGGGGCAGTATCCTGCTAATTAAAAAATAAAAATAAAAAAATCCAACACTGTAGAAGTCTAATGCTCTAATACCCCTATAGAACACAGAAAAAAAACACAAAACAAAAACCTTTTAAGACACATAAGCCTGTGTGTGTGTGTAAAAAACAGGTGACAGATGATGTATGGACAAACAAACAAACAAACAGAGCTTCCAGCTTCCCATAATTGTGTAGTTGCAAGTTTGATAATGGTGTCTCATTTGGTAGGGCAACATTTTTATTTGCATCCAATGGCACCACCAAGTGGGGTCAGGGTGAAGAAATTTGGGGTAAAAAAGTTGAATGCTATTTTTTTTTCTTAGTTAGAGTAAAATAGTTTAGTTAAGTTTAGTTAACAGTTAAATGGTTAAGTTAATGAACCCTGTAACAGAATGGTGACCTGTCCATGGTCAACAGGCTCCAGCGACCCCGTGACCCCAAAAGGGATTCAGCAGGTTAAGATGACGGATGAACGAATAGATTGACGGATGGATGGATGGATGGATGGATGGATGGATGGATGGATGGACGAACGGATGGATGGATGCCATCCTTCCTAAAATGGTAAAGCAACCCTACGGCTCCTCCGTCCACTCATTTCTTAATTTTGAATTAAAATGTATTAATTAAAAAATTCCTGTTTCTTAACAAAAGTTCCTGACTTCAAAATAGTGTATGTGTAAATATTAATTTAAATTTAAATTATAACATTACTGTCAATAAACAATAAATGTGTCACATAAATGGTGCATACAGTGATGTTGATGTTTCAGCTTCATTTTGTCGAGCTGCATATTTCCGGCCTTATATCTGTTTTAGTGCTGGGGAAACATTTTGCTGCTGAATAAAGCAGATCTTTGTGGCGGTCTTTTATCTCGCAGGAAGCGTGCTGGGCACAGCGATGACTGAACACTACCCACATTACAGCAAGGAGAGCCAATTCTATGAGTTTTGCTTTGACAAATCTGAGCACTCCAATAAAAGTTTCCTGCCTCTATAACTTTTGTTATTTATATGTTAATAATACATTGGGTTCATACTCCTTGCTTCTAAATGTCTGGCATCACTGTAAAACCTTTATTCTCTTTAGTACAATACATTTTAATTACTTGTGAGTTCAGCTTTGTTGAAACCTGAAGTGTAATTTACAACTTTCTTGTTTAACAGGTAATAACAGAGACATGTAGGACAAATACATTTAAAAAATGCTGCGCTCATGTAATAGGACGACATGTAAAGAGGTATTTGACACCTTACAAAGGGTTTCAGGTTTTAATGGATGGTTTTCCAATTAGTGGATCACCTTCACATAAGTCTCAGCTGCCGTGAAACAGTAAACACACAAAAATTGTCAGGAATGTTGTTGCAGGTGCTAAACAAGCTGGAACTAGAGACATCATTTCTTAGAAAACTCCATCTGGTTTTGATTGATGAACCAAAACTGTTTAGGATCAAAAGAAGTGCGTGACACAGCTCAAAAACTTCAAAGTCCCTTTTTAGCAGCACTAATTCATTGGAAATTCAACTATGAGTTGTTGGCATTTGGAAACTCCTCCAGGGGACATCAATAAAAAAAATAAAAAAAGAATTCTGGTTAGTAACTGGTGCGCACCGATTACTATCTGGTTCACATCAGTTACTATCTGGTGTGCACTGGTTACTTTACTAACTGCTCACCAGATAGTAATTAGTGCACACCAGTTAGTTACCAGAATTTTTTTTTTTTTTATTTTGAGAGAAAAATCATATTTTTTAGTTACTATCTAGTGTGCACCACTTACTAACCAGAAAAAAAGAAAAAAATAGTTACTAACTGGTGCATACCAGACGGTAACTGGTGCACACCAGTTAGTAACCACATTTTTTATTTTAACTTTTAGAGATTTTTTTTTTGTAATTACTATCTGGTGCGTACTGGTTACTAAATTGAGCTCACCAGACAGTAACTTGTGCAAACCAGTTAATAACCAGATTTCTACTTCAATTTTTAGAGAAAAAAACATTTTTTGTAACTGGTGCTCACCAGATAGTAATTAGTGCACACCAGTTAGTTACCAGAATTGGTGCATACCAGA
>NC_050528.1:25775020-25780729 GCF_002922805.2 Oryzias melastigma
AAAAAAAAAAAAACTTTTTTTCTCAAAAAATTGAAGTAAAATAAAGAATTCTGGTTACTAACTGGTGCGCACCAATTACTATCTGAGCACTAGTTAGTAACCAGAATTTCTTTAACTTCAATTTTTGGGGAAAAAACAAAACAACAAAAAATGTTTTTTACTTCGATTTTTTTCACTTTAATGTCCCTTTAGGGGTTCCATAGTATGCAATTTTTAGCTTAATGTTCTTTTTATATGTCCTTCATCATGAGGAAAATGCTACAAGAGCATGCTAAAAACACCAAAAACACATTTTTTATCTGAGTGGGTCTTTAACAAATTAAAAAAAATACGCACAATGTTTGTAGCAGGAATGTGAAAGTCAGGGGAGCGCCCATGAAAAAGTCCCTCAAATAATCCACAGTATACTCAATGACAGTGGATGTATTTCCAACAGAAACTTCATGCCTAAACCTTTACTCAGTTCTCCTCCTATTTCTTTATGTCTAAAGTGAGCAACAAAAAAGATTTAGCAGAAGAAGCAATAAAACTACACTTTCCCAAATAAAACAAGAATTGTCAACATTTCCTTACTGAGCTGCAGCAGCTCAGAGCTGAAGATACAACAATCAGAGGAAACAGAAAGATTGAGGTCCCTTTTGTCTCGGGCGTTTGATTCTCGTTTTGGTTCTCCATCAATCACAATTCAATATAATTGATTTTTTTAATACTGGCCCTTTTGTTTTACAAAAAAAGTCAAAGACAGGTTTAGGAAAAAATAGAGAATTTGTGCAGCAAATATTTTTAAAAAACGGGGGGAAAATCCCAGTTAATGAAAGTGAGACTGTTCAGCTCAGAACTCCTGTAAACATATTGGATATTTAGAAAATGGGTTTGGAAGAATGTTATTCATCGTTTTTATATAAGCAATCACAGCAATTTAAAGCTTATTTGAAGCACAGAACAAGAACAGCTGCATTAAGACAACAGAAAAAAAGATTAATGCAAAGGATGTTACCATTAAAACAGATTTAAACAATAATAATAATATCAAGGAATCAATGATACCAGAAAAAAACAGAAATAAGAAGATGACTTTAAGTTTATTTTTATCTGTATGGACTCTTTATTTACTTAAAAATAGACATAAATTGATCAAGAAAGTTTAAAAAATATTTTTTGTGTTGAATGTGCTGGGGGTTCTCATCTATAAATGTATTTTATGTTCTTTAGCTGCTCCTTTTTCAGTAAAAGCCCCACTCAAAATTATTTAGAAAACATTAGAAATAAAACAGAAGACTGTTGTAAGATATGTTATTTGGTCAAGTCTGTTAAAATGTTAAATAAAAGGAAAATAAATATTACATGGGTTGCTAAGAAAAAAAGAAAAAGCTTAAATTTTGATTAAAAAAAAGGATGGATTTCTCACAGAAACAGGAAATTGAATTTACAGTAACATGACAATGATTATATCATTTATTGTAGATTGGAATGATATTTAAATATTAAAGTTTTTCATTAAAACATTCTGGACTGAAATAGCAAAAACAATAAACATAATTTTCCTTAAATAGAATTTAAAAAAAGTATTTATGTGGTGCAGAACAGGAGAAGCTCAGCTTTTTGGCAAACTTTTGATTTTGATCACTAGAATCAAAAAATGTTATTTTTTAATCTTGATTTATAAAAGCAAACCCTTGTTAGACATAATTATTTTTATGCTGTTTTAGGTGGATTAGCAAGGCGTCTGTTTCCAGTCTTTGGTGACCTCACCCTCACTGTTTACTCAAGTTCATTTAAAATCGTTTTGTGGCATTAAATCAGAAGTCAGTCTTCAGGGTCTGCACCTTTTTGGGGGGCGGGGTTTCTGGTGATATGTTGACCGTGAGCGTTTCCAGATAATACCCAGTCATCAAAAATGCTCCAACTTCAGCCTTTTTGAGGCCTTGACACCCATGAAAGTCCTGCTGAAATAGCATTCCTGAACTAGAACTCCACTACTCCAAAGCCAGGCGTACTCTTGTTCTAATAGCATTCTTTCATGGTGGACATTTATGACTGTCATAACTCCAGACTTTTAAGAATCATACATTTTATAAGACTTACTGATAAGAACACGCTGTACTAATTGCCAATACTTGAGGGTTTTTAAGCTTCTAGGAAAAGGTTGGATGGCGTTCACTCGTACATGTTGCAGCACGCCGTGTTAAAGAGGCTGTGTGCCCAGAGCTGCAGGGTGTAGGAGGAGTGTCTGTCCTGGAAGCACTAACGACAGTGGACAAGCCATCGCTTTAAATTAAGTTCAACGGCGCCCTGAGGATGCTGTGAAAATATTTAATCACAAGCAGAGGTAAAAGGACTTGGATTGTGCTCATTTCCTGAATTTTCCTGATTAAACACTGAATCATATTCTGACGAAACACCATAATCAGACAACATGAAGGTAGGCAGTTGCAATGACATCAGAGGGTGATTGATGGATTCTCGGTCAGAACTCATCCTCGATGATGAGGGGTGTGTATATTTACATTCTTCAAGTACAATTGTCTCCATTTATACATCCCCCTCCACCCTCCAACCACCATTGCACAACACCACAGGTGTATTTCCAAAGAGCTACTTTCAGACGGAATGTCCTCAATGACTCAGAGTTCATGCTTGAACACCTAGTTTACAGGCTCACAACCAGTTTATGGAAAAGTTTTCTTTTTAAGAAAAAAGGAATTGGACCATGCAAATATTTTTGCATCTGTTTGCTTATGCAATTTAGCCTCTTTCTTGGAAAAATAACACAAATTTGGAATTTAGCACAAGTGAAAAAAGGAAAATGTATCGTTTTTTTTCATATTATCTTATTTTCTAACAGTTTTACAACAAACTTTTTGAGCATTTTTTTCTACTTAACACGAACAATGCTTGATATCCATCTTTTTAGTACAGATTTTATTTTTTTTACAGATATTTCTCATTACAATAATTCTACAATGAACCTGAAACTTGCCCAAAAAACACGTATAACATTTTGTTATTTTTTTAATGCAAAAAAATCCCCAAAATTAAAATCAGACGTTTTTTATGTTTTCTAAAAATGGATCGAACATGCAGAGACAAAATATAAATGTATAAATCCACTAAAAAACAAAGTAAAAACTAAAAGGACAATGTGTAAAACAAAAACAGTCAAAGCTCCACTCACTTCCAAGGATTTATTCCAAGGAGTATCACAATTATGTGTCATAACTTTGATTATATTTGTTTTGAACCAAAAAATATAAATTTTGAAACTTTTCAAAACCTTCATATTAAAATAGGCATGAATTTTATTTTTATTAATTAATTTTTGCATTATTGTGAAGAGCTCACTGGTGAGTTTTGAGGCTCTTGAGAATTAAAAAAATCTCTCCGGATTATTGAAAAAAAGGTTACATTGAATCTTACTATAAAGCATAAAAAATAGCAATAACAATGTGACATGATTTAAAAATAACACTTTTGGGTCAAATTATGAATTAGTTTTTTGTGTAAATATTAATGATTTTATTCATATCATATTTTGATTTTAAGCAACAACTATACCAATGTTGTTTTAAAAATGCTTTAAATGTCATATTGTCGAATTAAATATTGACTTTTTGGAATTTTAAGGAAATCAGGAATTTGGCAAAAATGAAAAATGAGTGTTTTTTTGTAATTTAACAGAAAGAAATTGGTGAACTCTAAATGCTTATGCAGTTATATATTTTTGTTTAACATCATAGCTATGTTTTGTTTTTTAATTTAAAGTTTCACTTCACAGAAAGTAGTTCCAGTTTTTATTTTACATAACCCTTCCTATTTAGTGTTTTTAGGTCAGTGGTTTATCAGAGCTTGTTAATTCTAGATAAGCGTGACTCGGGCTGAGTTTATGCACCAGTTGGATGAAACTCTGTCCTACATAAAAACTTTTGTGGACGCCGTGGTAATAGTAGGACTAACAAAAAACATTTCATATTGTTTGTTTTGAGTTTTATCTGAACCTACTTTTTTTTTTCTTACAAGCTGAAATAAAATATTCAAGTTCATTTTATAATTGCCACATTTTCAGTAGGTTTCTATCAGGAGAAGTTATGTAAGTTATGCTGCACACATATTGTTCCACAGCTTTGTGACCTTAAGTCACCCTCGCTAACCATCACAAACACTGCTCAGCATCATTAATACTAACTCCATCTGTGGCATTAGTGCAACATCCTGTAGTCACTTAAGGCAAATGCAAAACATACAAAGATGTCTTTTATAACATTAACAGATATCACTTGCAGGAAACGATGCTGTGCACTGATGAAATCGTCAGATTTGCATCAGGATATCTCTTCATGCGTTCGTCGGCACACAGCTGTAATGTCACATCAACTTTCTCTTTTTTATTAAAACAACCAAATTGTCTCTTCTGGTTTTGCAGACCACCAAACACAGATGCCCCCCCCCCCCGTCTCTATACACTCCGTTTGACAAATCACCACAGTAATGTTGCCGTTTGGTGCACACCACACTTCCTCCTGCTTATTGGTTTCAGATAAAACTGCAATATTTCCATTTGTCTATTTCCTAGATGGTGCGACCTTGCAAATACCACACGCACGCACACACACACACACACGTGAACACAGGGATGAACACAAGACACACACCTTCTCCTTCTCCTGGTCGTTAATAATGTACCCATGGCAATTCTCAGGCTAGTGACCCATAGCCAACCCATTCATCACACAGTACAACTAGCATATGATCACAATAAATATGCTCCGGATGGGTGTGTTGCAGTCGGGGGAGCAGACCCACAAATTGAGAGCAGAAGGGCGAATATGATGAAAATCAGATAAGATGAAGCTGATTGATGTTAGAATGAAATACATCAGTCTTGAAAATCCCAGAGGGAACCTAAAGGGAATCAAATTCTGGAACACACTTTCTCCGGCAAAAAAAGATAAATAAATAAATTAAATAATGTTCTTTTGTGTGTGATAGGGGTATCAAACAGCCAACATGAGCAGAGTGTTCAGCTTTTTCCAGTGAACTAGTTTGTTGGGGTTTGTCTGTGGCGCTGCCCTGACCCCTACTGACCAAAAGGTGAAACTACAAGTCTGCTTCAGTCACCTGTTGATTTTCCCATCAAATCCAGACTCTTTAGTTTTTTTTTTTTTTAAACTTATATACATTATTTTTAATCATATTTTCCGCACTGTAGTTATTCTGTGATGGAATATTATTATTATTGTCATTGCTTTGCTTTGAATGCATTTATCTAATTGTTCTGTAAATCTGTTTGTATTCAATAAAGTTTTTTTTAAATCCAGATTCTTTAGTATGGATTGCAACAAGTTATGAACAAACAAAATACAATGATACTAAATAAAAGGATAAATAATGATAAATATAATTGTGATAATAAATCAATAAATGCTCCCATGATTCATGTACTCTATAAGTGCTAATATGTCAATTTATGACTAAGAGTAAGGATAATTTATTTATTTAAGAGTATGTATATATATATTTTCAATTATTTCATGACTAATTATCCAAAGTTTTATAAATATTTATCTATAGATATACATTTCTGTTGTTTCGTTCAGTTTTGTCATGATTGCTTGAAATAAATTCTTTCCAAATCCAAAACTCCATTCAAAAAAGTAATGAAAATTTTTTTTGTATTTTGGATTTTGCTCTTGTTTGAACCACAAACTCTTT
>NC_050528.1:25781154-25783774 GCF_002922805.2 Oryzias melastigma
GTATTTTGCACCATCCTTAACATATGGTTGTTTTTTTTTTGGTGTGTTTTGTTTGGCACTGTAACAACCCTCTATTTTATTTGGGTTTGTATTTAGTTATTTATTTTTTTTTTGCGTGTGTTGAAACGGGACGTTTCATTTGGAGGAGGGAACATATGTAACAGACTTTCCAGTGTCTCCTGTGTTTGCTACACTGATGTTCCACTAAGCATTCGTTAGTGCGCATGACAGGCTCATGATGTAATGTGACAGAAGGAGTTATGGGTAGAAGAATGAAAAAGGCGGTTAATAAAAATGTCTGTTCTGACTCCAAGACGTGTGTCTTGAGCTCCCTTATTTGATACCGGATACGCCGAAGGACGGAGAACCGAACCCGGAAAGACGGCTACACTTGTATATTTTTTTTTTTAAACAAAGCATATAAACTGTGTTTTCTGTATATTCTAGGATATTTATCTATGTATCTTTAATGTTTTTCTTTATTTCAAAATGGCGCTAAACAGTTGCATTGAGAAGTAGGACAAAACTTGTATGACATCAAATCATTTAAATTACAAAATTAACCGAATGTGTTAGGAAGCTTTTATACTGAAAATATTTTAAACCTTTCCATGTTTTCAGCACCAGACACTTTTCGGGTTCGATTCCCCCGAGCGGACATGTTTCTCTTTGTTCCGCCTTCAGTTACCTCTTCCGGACACTTCCAATATTTTGTCTTTCATCGTGCTCAGCCTTTGTACCTCCCCAAACATTGATTCTATCCATTGATGTGTCCTCACCTTCTAGACTAGGAGGTCTGCAACCTTCAACACTTCAAGGGTTCAGGTCGATTTTTCACTGACCACAACCCGGCAGGAACCACAAAGTCTTAGTTCACTGTTTAAAAAAATAAGACACTGATTTGTACTTATGTCATTATTACTATTATGATAAATATAAATCATTTTTCTCAGCATAAATAAAACAAACATTAGGATAAATAGTGCTTTTTCAAAATATAAAAAAGTTTATAACTTTTGACAGAGTTTCACATGACTTCTTTTCAAAATAAAAGACACCCTGTACCACAAACGATCATCTCAATGCAGCAAATGTAGTAACAGGTTTGTTTAATGTCACCAGTGACTATTAATAATAATTAATATACACTGTTCATTTTACAGTTTTTGGTGCATTTCAGCTAGGAATTCATTAATCTAACTAACTAAACTCAGAGCTAATTAAGTGAAAAATCCTTGAATTAAAAAAAATGGACTATCCGATGTGCCTTAATTATGAATTCTGGTTGATTTTTTTGTGGTACAGAAACTTTAGTTGCCAAAATCTTAAAGATACACTTCCTCTCTTTATGCATAATTGGATTCTTCACAGTTGACTGCTAAATCTAAGTTTATGGCTTGCTTTATACACTACAACGTGTAAACACATTAAAGGCTGATCAGCAATTTTAATAACTCTCAAACTTTCCTTTTCTATTTTTTATGTTTTTTGTCAAGGTTAATGGTACTTTTCAAACTAAAATGAACAATGGGTAACACTTTTGTCCGTCTTTAGACAGCAAAGACCCTGCAGAATGTTGTCACGCTGGTTGATGAGATCAGTGTAGTTTTTCTCTGTTGACGGAAAACTTTTTTAAATTATTTTTTTTAAATCAGGTTTAGTTTCACACAAGTAACTCAAGAATGATGAACATCAGTGTGTAAACTGTTTTTTGAGCTGGGTTTTATAATCTTGAAATTTCCTGATTAGCCTGAGCTCCATTATTTAACGGTCTATTCTTTTTTCTCTTCATCAGATCCTTTTTTGGACACGTTATTTTGGGTTTTAGCATAATTATTATTATACGTGAGCCAAGCATCCTCAAACCCTTATAACCGATGTATGAATAAGTCACAAGTCTCTTGCTGTCAGCAAGGTTTTATGGAGTCCAGTCGAGGACTGGAAAGTGGCAGAACAGGTTCCACCTTCTGATCCGCTTAAGGATTTTCTCCTTGGTCTTGGACGGAAACACAAAACATAAACAGAAAGGACATACAGTAACTGTTGGGCTTAAACACAATAAATCACTGTTTCAGTTGTTCATTTTCATTAGGCAGCCAGGGATTTTATTTAGTTTATTGGTCTTTTTGAAACATTTCTTCAAATCAGGCCAGTGAGAGTATTTGAAGAAGTCATGTCAATAAAGGTTAAAAAAAGGCATTTGAAAAGCAAAGTTTTAAATAGCTGTAAGGTTCCAACTTTTTTTTTTATTTTTTTTTACCACAATACTCTCCTTTAGGTTTTTTAGAATCTAAACATCATACCATTAAAATAACACTTTTTAATACATTTTAATGTATGTGCAACAAATGTAATTAAAATGTCACTTTTGGAGGAAAAAAGTGAACCTTTTCCACATTGTTCTAAGCTTTTTCTGTTAGATGTACCTGTATAAAACACATATAGGGTCATACAACTCATTTTTCTTTCACTTAAAATTTAAAACCTGAAAGTTAAAGAAAATGAATCTATAAATATACTTCTTTTCCCAAGATTTTTGAGAACACATCAAACTTCTTTGTCTTCTGTTTGGGCTGTTGTATTAAAACTAAGTCTATTTCATAGGGTTTTAAACAGTAGC
>NC_050528.1:25783873-25811049 GCF_002922805.2 Oryzias melastigma
CTTCCAAATAAATACCTTGAAGCTCGTGTGTGTAGTTCAGTCACAGATTGTGTTGTTTTTGTGGAGGACAGACACTGAATGCGGGTCAGTGAGCATGATCCGAGCTGGAAATGTTTTGTACCAACGAAGCTGAATCCAATCCCAGCAGTGTGCCCAGGTAGGACTGCTCCCGCGGGTCCAGAATCTGCTCGGGTCGGACCGGGTGGACGATGTTGGCGGGCTGAGGGGTGAGGGTGTACTTCTCCAGAAAGGCCAGGTCCGTGGTGGCTTGATAGCTGGAGTTCTGCTGCTGTCCTTGAGCCGGGATGCTGACGACGCCGTAAGCCTGGGAGGAGAGAGCCGAGGGCCTGTGAGCGTGCACGTCGCCCTGCGCCGCCCCAGCCACGGACACCAACGTGACGGGAATGCAGACATTTGAAGGGGCGCTCTGAAGAGACGCCTTCGGTTCGCCTTCATAACCCTTAGAGGGTTCCTGGAAAGAAGCGGAGACGGTTTTGTCCACGCCGACCGCCGGCTCCGAAAAGCGGGCGACGTGCACGTGGTCGACGTGGTACTTGAGTTTGTCTTTCCTCTTAAAGGTGGCGCTGCAGTGGGGGCAGTTAAAGGGCCGGGCGTCCGAGTGAATCACCATGTGCTTCGTTAGCGTCTTCTTGATGCGAAACGTTTGATGGCACTCTGGACATCTGTGGGGTTTCTCACCTAAAACACAAAATACAAAGATAGTTTTTTTATTTCATTTTATTACATTTTAAACATATGGTTATATGAATTTTAAAAACATTTTCTTTTTTCTTTAAATTTGCTTAAATTCTGAGCTACGATCCTAAAAGTAGTTACTATTTGATTAAAAATGCAGTTTACTGTAAGATGTCTGACATACAGTCCATTTAAAGGGATTTTATGAAAAAAAAATAATGTAATTTCTTACGAAGAGTGTGCATAAATGTTTTCTTACCAGAATGGGTTCTGAAGTGCATCTCTAGACTGGACTTTCCTTTAAATTCTTTCTTACAGACCTCGCACTGATGCACTGCCGTTTTGTACCTGAGTTGAAAAAGATTTTTTCACATATAACATCTAAAAGATGTCATTAAATACTAATAAAAATAATAAGACTGTGGGACATACTTCTGCCAGACTTTTTCTCCCAAATGGACGCTTTTGTAGTGAACCGTCAGGTGATCGTGACGGCGGAAACATTTCCCGCATTCTTCACATTGGTGCGTTTTCTCCCCTGTATAAAACATGGAAGCAATTAGAGCAGTTTTAGGGTTACTTCTTTACTGTAGTGGAGGAGATGGAAAACAAAGTCAGTTTTTATTTTTCCAGACAACTCATCCGTTTTTAAAATGGCGATGCCTCAAATAGTGTAAAATTAAATCCAAATCCGCCTTTGTAGAGAAATACAAAGATAAGCTGTAAGTGTCTGTGGCTAATTTACTTCTGATTTTATCTCTTTTTGCATCGTAAAAAATGTTTCCAGGTCGATCTTTGCAGAACCTTTTTATAAAGATGGTTTTAAAACTCTACTTTTGTGTTCTATGGAGCCTGAGCTGCTGCTTACCAGAGTGAATTTTTTGATGTTTGGTTAAATGATCGTGACGTATGAACGTTTTTCCACACTCGTTGCACTCGTAGCGTTTGTCGTCACGGTGCACTCTCAGATGCAGCCTAGCAACCAATAAAGAAAAGAAAAACTTCTATTAGTGCCTCTATGACAGGAAAAACATTCAAACTATTGCCAACAGCTAAGAGGAGAGCATTGGAGCACCTGTACGAGCTGCTGTGACGGAAACTTTGACCACAAATGTTACAAAAGTGAGGTTTCTCTCCCGTGTGGATCCTCAGGTGCTCCCGTAAGGTCGTCCTGTGAGTGAAGGATACAAACTTTTGACTTGAAAAGCTGGAGAAAAAACACCCGTTTCCTTTCAGATGGAAGTATAAACTACCTTTCTCTTACTGATTTCCCACAAATGAAGCAGGTCCATTTCCGCGTCCCTCCGTGCGTGCACTCGATGTGCCTCTTTTTGTTTCCCGAATCGTTAAACTGACGCCCGCAGATCTCACACGGAAACGGACCTGGAAGCAACACAAGAGCATTCTTTAGGAAATGTCTTTAATTAAATATAAATACACAAACACTGCAGCGAATCTATAACCTTCACAACTGCTGGAGGGACATTTCTCACCTAAGTGAAACTTTTCCTGGTGCTTTAGCCTGGCAAACCTGGATTTGAAGAATTCATCACAGAAAGAGCATTTGAAGGGGCGGTCCTGGGTGTGCAGGATCATGTGCTCCTGTAGGTGAGGCTTCCGGCTGAAGGTCTTTGAGCATATCTGCAGCAGACAAAGTTCATATAGTGGAGAGGATCCCTTATACAAAAGGCACAAAAAACTAAAAGTTTTAATAATGTTTGATTGGAAAAGGAGATGACTGAAGGGGCTTTAAGAATTCGAGTGCAAGCCATTATGTAAAAACACAATAGGGAAATCCATTGAACTTAAGATTGAACTCTTAATGCCATTTGTAATGTCTGATGAATGGATTTTGCAAAAAGAAAAAAAATAAATCAGAAAAAAATCTGTTCACATTTCTGTTGATGCATCACACTTTGAAATGTTTTTTTAGAATACTGGTAATATATTTAGCAGAATATCTTTTTCTTTAATTGGAAATTTGAATCTAAACTCAGAAAATTGTGGTCCTTAAATCATTTATTTTCCCTTACTTAAACTTAAATTGAGTAAATACAGAGTGCAGGAATAGAAAAAAAGCTGGCACAGTAAGCACAATATGTAAGTTGTAATAATTCAAACTCTTACAGAACATTCCCAGCTTGCACTTTTTCTCTTCCTCTTGTTCAAAAACTCTTGGGTGCAGTCTGGATGAAACCTGGATAGAAGGAGAAGTCGTGGGAAAGGACAAAAACAGCCCGATAGTTGCTCCAAATTCTACCTCTAAGACTAAACTGTGTCTACGGTCCTCTTTTATCTGATTCTTGGCTTAAAATGAGGTGACACTCTGGCGCCACCATGAGACAAGAACCTCATCAAAGACCTCTGGGATAAATGAGTTCAGATTTCGAGCAATGGTGGAGGATATATATACACAGAAAATTAATCTCAAAATTGCATTTCTGAGTATTTCTTTATCCAAATCGTTGTGAATCACAAGCAGATGAAAAAATGCTATTTGAAAATGAGCTTATTTTATAATTTAGAAAATACATCCCCTTCTCAGCCCACTCATGCTTGAGTGTGTGAGGAGTAAAGTGAGAAAAATGTACGTTAGCTTTCATAAACAGAGATCTCTTAGCAACAACAGGGGGATGGGAAGGTGGGGTTTGCTATGCGCCAATGGCCCCGCCCACAACTCAGGTGAATTTCTAATCAAGTACTGCTGCTCTACAAAAAAAATAAATAAAACAGCCTGTTTTTTTTGGCTAAAAACAGCATCATCATAATTTAAAAAAAAAGACTGGGATCATTTTTAAAGTAGATCAAAAGATAATTAGAGTGGGACTTTGAATAATAAACTAATTCTCCTTGTGGACCCAAATGAATGCGATTCTACTTACATTCTTGCTATAGAAAGCCAAACACATAAATATGTTTGAATATATAATCATTTACAGCCTAATAATTAAGTCTTTTAGCAAATGTTTGATATTTTACAAAAGAAGGCAGAGTGTAGAAGTGTATATACCACTTCCACATGTATTGAAATGTTTTTTGTCAAAAAAGGTCCAATAAAATCCTAAAATCCTCCTGCTTCTAAATTAGAAACATTTAGGTAAAGCTCCAAATGTCTACCAAACCTCTACAGTGCGTGGCAGGTAAGGATGGACTCACCTCCGGACGTGCTTTGCCAGCGTTTTCTTGCTGGCGTGGAGTTTGTTGCAGAAGGGACACTTGTGTTCCTTCTTTGGGAAGGAAGCGTCGCTGGTGTGCTTCTTCTTGTGTACGTTCAGGTTGGATTTGGTGGAGTAGCACTGGAGGCAGACGTCACACTGGAATGGTTTCTCCCCTGTGTGCACTCTGGTATGACTCTCATATTTACCTTAAGAAAATATTAGTGAATATAAAACGTATTTATCGTTTTCCTTCAGTTGAAACAACTTTTCCTCTGAAAAAAAGTTATAATGAGTTCCATGATCTACCACAGTGAAAGAGGATTTCTTGGAAAAACACCTAACACAGTAGTAGTAGTTAGCTACTAGGTATTATGACTTATGACAAGACAAATTCAGTGAAAAATACAAGTACAGTGTTGTGTATATCACAAGTACTGAAACCAAAGATTGTGTATACAAGAAGCAGACAGACTTTGTGGTCATGTGACTAATATGCTTTGTGTTGGGCTCATTTGAAACCAAGTAGGAACTTCTTGCGGCTATGGTTTGAACCATAGGGTGTATATGACAACTGGTCCGAGTGAGTGTAGCATCACACAGAAAATGACTTACTCCAACAAAATGAAGTCAATTCAGTCGCCATTTTTCCGTTATATAAACGGTGCATCACCAGTAAGTAGTGGTTGGTCTGAATTGACATTTCTATGGCAACCACTTTTACCAATCAGGAGTGAACTGATTGAAAGGCCACACCCTGATCACTTGGAAGCAGGCTCTGTCATTCAAACGTTTCAAAGAGGCAAGGGCAGAGGGGTCCAGTTCTTGTGTACAGTCAGTGGACTGAAGACACTCCAAGTACTGGAGAGAGTTTGACATTCCATCAAGATATACCATATAAAATGAATATAATTCACCCTCCGAGAGTCTTGCACTGTAAATTTAATGACAGAGGTGACAAGAATGTGGCGGCGTTAGGAGTGTGTATTGGCAAGAGCACGGATATACGATACAAATCCTAATTTGTGTCTCACAATACGATGCGTATCGCAATATGTCCCAAACCCGAATAACTTTTTACTTTTTTTTAAGAGTATGAAAAAAATTCTACCTGAATATTACTGCAAATTTCATTGTTATAAAATAGTAACATTGATTTTATTTAATGATTACAACATTAAGCCCTGCAACTGTGTACTGATACTGGCAGCAATGTGGTACAGAATTTGTTTGGCATCCATCCCAAGTAAAAACTAAGTAGTAAATGTCTGATGCAAACAAAAACTGTGATGCTGACTGAACATTTAACACAATCTGGTTCTCTTGTTGTTGTTTTGATTGTGATGTAGAGCTGCTCCAAGAGGCTCAGTGTGCTGTGCTGCCAACTGGTGGTCGAGGTTAAGGTGAAAAACAAACATAAGACGCTGAAGGATGCTCATAAATAATTAATTAAATATCGTTTTGTCAGCATTTTCAATCAACATAAGTATTGCCAAATGAAATATCTCCATATATTCTAGTTGGTGCATTGGGTTCATGGTGCAGACGTGCCTTTGCAGCAGTGAACTGATCTGGTTCCACTTATTTTTTCTGCTTTTAAACCACCCTGACGTGTGGTTGGTCCTCACCTGCGCGGTCAAACGTCTTGTCACATTTGGGGCACTTGAGCGTCTTCTTGTTGGAGGTCTGGATGATGACTGGATCGAGGCCCTCGGGGTAAGCTGATGCGCGGTTCGAGCTTCCTGCTGTAGGCATGACCCCTCCTGGCTCCTCCACAGCCTGGAGGCTTCTGTTTGCTTCATCTACCTCATCGATGTTCTTCTGAGCAACATTCCCAGAGTTCTGCACGTCGTCGTCTCCGTCCTCGTGCATCTCGTCGCTCCCCTGGGTTTGTTCAGAGGGCTCATTCCCAACCAGCAGCAGCGTCTCGCTTTCCACTGTCAGGTCTCCTCCTCCTTCTACTTCCACTCGTTCTTCTACGTCCCGCCTTGGTGATGCACTTTTTTCTTTTTCCTCAGATGTTGTAATGGAGTCCTTAAAGTTGTCTCTTTTATATTTGGTAGGTGCTCTTCTCCTTCGAGATGATCTTCGAGTGGTAACGCTTCTCTCTTCTGCCTGTTTTGCATTCTCAGTTGAGGCCACATTTGTACAAGGAGCCGAATTGTCTTGCATGGAGGTGTCAGCGGGAAACTGTTGGTTGAGAAAAGCATTTTTTTCCTCAGGTGAGATTTGAATATCCGTCCCTGTTAGGTTACTGGAAATAACTTTCTTCCCAGAGATCTCCTTCATCTCCGCTTGAGCATGAATCACTCCAACAGAGTTGGTCCCTCTTTCTTCACAAACCAGCTTTAGTACATCCATCATGTTCAGAAAGCGGGCTGCTTCGGTGAGAGCGGGCACGTCGGCTTCAGCCACGACGCACTCCGCAGTGTACAGAAACCCCAGCAGAAGCTGGAAAACCGAGTCCTCCACGTGCTCCAGAGTCACAGTCGCAGCAGAGCTCTTTGACAGCTCGGCGTGGAAGTAGCTGCTTCCGTGCGCCAACACCACCTTGTGGGCGCTGTACACCTTCCCACCCACCACCACGGAGACGTCGCAGAACTTCTGCCGGGTCCGGTCCTCGTTCAAAAACTCCAGGAGGCTGTGGCTGTGATGAGGCATGGCGAGGTGCCTGTTTTGTAGCGTTGACGGGTGCAAAGTTTGGGGGTTTGCCACAAGAGTAGACATCCCGGCAGAGGACGGGTCAGCTGGAAGGTCAATGATGGGGTTGCTCATCTCACCACACTTGGGACGGGGCACTGACTTTTTCATTATTTGGATATTTGAATTGCAAGAATGAATTAACCCTAAAAAGTGCAGGAAAAAAAACGTTTTTAACAGGTTTGTCAACTAGTTATATATATAAAGTTATACAAATGTATTTAAATGTCGCATTATTTTGGATATTACTAAAACAAAGAGACTTTTTTTTTAGTTTTGCCAAACCTAAACACAAAAAGAGTATAAATGACTGTTGTATTTAAAAATATTTATATTTTTATAATAATACTAGCTTTCAAAAAATGTTTAGCAACATTAAACACAAAAGACAGTTGCAAATTTGCACCCCACCTTAAGGACCCCTAACGTCTGACGGGCGAGCCCCCCCACCGAGGAGAGTGTTGACAAACGACCTTTTACCATCCCACCACCATTTAACGACACGCTATCGTCACGTGACGGACACGTTCTTACCCAAATCACACGAGAAGCCATCAAACTGTGGTTTATTTTCCAACGTTAAACAAAACACCGACGAAAACAAAAGGAGGAAAAACAATTTCCTGAATATCTGCAACGCCCAGTCGGACAGGCTGGACACGGGAACAAGTCACCCGCTGATTGGCTACCAAGCTCCTACAACACCTTTCCTCATTGGTGGAAGGGTAAAATTAGAGAAAAACAACAATATCATAAGAAGAGAAGATATTGCATATATTTTAATTGCCTGTACTTGAAATATATGTAAAAATACACAAAAAATAAACCTCAGTGATGGTTTATAACCTGAAAAACCTGCAACAAATTCAGAATTACGCAGATTTACTAGCGCAGATGCATCATGGGAAACGTAGTCAAAGTGTTTCACAGCAATGAACAGACATTGTGCATTGAGACTTAAAACTTAAAACTGTTCTAATTTTTTTTTTCAATTCAAGACACAATTTTAACATAAAAAATTTAATTTCACTGTTTTCTTGATGTATTATTTCATACAGGTTCAAAAATAAAAAAAAAACAGTGAAGCACACAAAGTAACAAAGCATCTCTAAAAAAAAGATAGGGGCCTCGGGTGGCTGTGGAACACGTTTATTCACTTAAAAAAAAACACATAAATAACTACAAAACAGGAAAAAAATACATTTATTTTAAAAACAAAGGACATCTTTAATCACAAAAGTAATAACATAAAAGTTCAATAAAAAAATCTAAACAACATAACAGTATGCGAACAACAAAATATATTTTAAAATGACAATGCTCAATATTTGAGTCCTTGACCAAAAAGGGAAGTTTCTTATGAAGAAATTGTTATAATATCACTATAATATACTGTAAAAGTACAAATATTAAGCATTTATCGGCACATATGCTTTTGTGTTAGTCCATCTCAGCTTCTAAATGTGAAAATTGGTGAATAGCTTTTTTTTTTTTTTTTTTTGCATACACATATTTTGGGAAACTTGAGTTAACTCCAAAAACAGGAAAAGCTTTTACTCTTTGCCAGATGTTTCTTTAAAGGTAAAATTGCAATGTTGCTCTGCTTTTTACCTTCAAGGTTTTCTGGACCAAAGTGTAGAAAAAATGGCTAGCCCTGAGTTAACCTGGACAGATAATAGTTACATAATCTTTAAATACATATTAAAAGCAGTAATGTGAACCCAGAAATACTGTTTACCCCAGTCAAAGATTGTCATGTGGTGCAGCTTCACAGTGATTTAATCTGCAGTCCATATGTGTGCGCACGTGTCTGTGTTTACATGTGTCTCACACTATGTACGGCTCACTGTGCTTTCCAGTTTTTTCCTCTATTGGAGACATGAATTTCTTTTAAATTATCTGTGCATAATCTATAAAAAGTATCTTCCATAAAATCACATCTTAATTTAGTCGAATAAAAACTTAAAGTTCCTTAAATTAGCCTCCTGTCCATGCTTTCCTCTCCCTCCCCCAGCTTGCTTTAAGACAGCATAAGTGCATTAGCTTAAGCCGTCTTGTCTAGCATGCATCTGAAACACTGCAGTGAACGCGTGCACGCACTGAGGAGCAGAGGTGAAGATGAACCTGAGCGTGCAGGGTGCTCCACCTGCCTTTCATGCTGAATGTTGAGAAGTATGTGAGTTAGAAGACTTTTCCAAGACAATGTTCAGGTTCAGCATCCAGGTGTGGGCGCTCGGTCTGCTGTGTGCAGGTAACTGTTGGAATTTGTTTTGTGTTGTGCATTATTAGGGGTTTCAATTTCTATAAGCGTTCTAGTTTTTGATCAAATCTACTGAATTTATGACAGTGGAGTCAAATAAATATTGCTTCTATCTTGTTTGCTTCAGAATCTATCAATGCATCTGAATGCTCTCCCTCATAGGCTCTCTGTCTGCTGAGGAGATCAGCGCATGTGAACTGCAGCCCTGCCAGAATGGTGGCGTCTGTGAGAGCCACAATGGTGGCTACAGATGTCTTTGCTCCCAGCAGAGCCAAAATGGGCGCTTGTACGGTGGGGACAACTGCACGGTTGAACTCTCTGGCTGTAATGCAAGCGAGTGCCAGAATGGAGGAGTTTGTTCTCCCCTGCTTGTAAACGAGCAGCACACGTACGCCTGCATCTGCCCTCCAGGCTACGTGGGCCTGAAATGCCAGATTTCAACAGTGTTCTCCTTTGAGGCCAGAGGTCACATGTATGTGGAGACACAGCATCTTGATCCAGAGGCTCCTCTGAATGTGGCGTTCAGTTTCCGGACAGACAGGCCGGCCGGAACGCTCTTTCAGCGAAGAGTGGATGATCTGCTCCTCAGCATTAGGATAATGGATGGACATCTCTGCCTCCTCAGCCAGAGGGTCCAAGGGTCCAGCACCCTGGTTCAAAAACTCCCAGAATATTTGTCCAACGGCATGTGGCACACCGTGGAAGCCTCCCTGGGTGGCGTGGTTAGTCTTATGCGGCTGCTGTGCAGCGAGGAGAGCTGCCCCAGAGACCCCAGCACTGAAGTCCAGCTGCTTGATGGAGCCACGGCCCTCCCTGACCCGGGAGTCGCTCGCCAGAGCCTCTTCATCGGAGCAGTTGGGCTGAACTGGGCTCTCGACAGAGGAGTGGAAGACTCCCCACCAGCTTTTCTGGGCTGCTTCAGAAACGTCTTTGTGGACTCACATCTGGTACTGCCTGCCACGGGACTGAGAGACTCAGACGCCCACACAAACATCACCGCGGGGTGCAGCGACAGAGACAAATGCGACGATAGTCCGTGTCAAAACAGAGGCCGCTGCGTGAGCCAGGGCTGGAGGAGGTACATCTGTGAATGCCACAGACCTTATGAAGGAGACAACTGTGAGGAGGGTGAGCACTCTGTCACAACATCAAACCATAGTTAAATCAATTTGACACACAACAAAAAAAGGAGAAAAACCTAGAAAGACGAGGCATTCATTCCAATATAGTTTGGTAATAGAAAAATATTTTAATTTATAGTTTTATGATTGATCAGTTCAAGGTGAAAAGCTTGAAAGAGTTGGATCCACTGAACAAACTTAAAATGAATCCAAAAAACAACTAATTTATATTTTACTTAATAAAGATCCTAATTTTTTATGTCACATTTTCAAAAAAAAAATCCTCAGAGTAAGAATAAAAAAGCTTGTTTTTGCAGCCTCTGGAACTCCTCAAGTTTTACATTTTCTCCTTGACATTAAGTTAAGTCCAGCCTCACTCGTGTCCTGCTGGATGTTTTATTCAGAGGAGAGCTGCAGTGCAGGATAAAGTGAGTTAAAGTTAAACAGCAGACTTTAAAGGAGCTTATAGAGTCAGCAGAAATAGCTCAAAGTCCAGCCAAAGAGGAGTATTCAACAACACCTGCAGCGAGGATTAAAGAAACGTGAGTTTCTCATGTTCACCTGAGGGGCTCCTCGTTTTTGCCAGATTACAATATATTATGGACTTTTCCTCCAAGGTCATGACCTTTGGTTTCTCCTTAATAAGTTACTTCAAAGAGAATTAATGACAATTTTTCATTTTATTTATTTGTTCTTTATTATTATTTTTAATCATGTTTTTAATGTATTATTACAAAAAAGTCATACTTTTTTAAACAAAAAATTCATTTAGAAGACAATTGAAAGCTGTTCTATTATACAGAAACTTGACCCTTTTTTCACTTTTGCTTACCTCAAACTTCATCATACATTTTTTAAACAATTGAAAATCAATCATTGTCCAGTCTTGTTCAGTTTTTGTTGCAAATTTCATCTAATACCAAGAGTTTTTTTTTTTTTTGTGCAAGTCCTATTCATCAGCTGAGCAAACAGAAGGAAGTTTTTTGTGAACTGTTGTAGAGTTTGGAAATCTTTTTTTTGTGCTTTAGAGAGATATGTATCACATTTTTATTTAAGATTAGCTATATTACCTTTATGCTTAAAGGAAGGATAGAAAGGGACGTGATGAGGAGTGAGGTTGTAGGGTACACGTGTCAAAGTCAAGGCCCGAGGGCCGGATCCGGCCCTCCAGATCATTTTACTTCATTGTTATTAATGGCCCAATATTATATTGCGTTATAACTTCTGTAATTTTGACAAAATACTTTTTTCTGGAGAGTAAAATATTGAAAGTTTTTTTAGGTTTAAGTTGATTTATTCTGGAATAATGTTCCTACCTGTTTTTATTCATAGTAATGTTAAAATGTTACATTTTGAAAGTTTTCAAATTTTAATTTTAGTGTGTTTAATAAATGGTTATCCTGTTCGGCCCGCAACCTAAAGTATGTTTTGGATTTTGGCCCCCTGGGTAAAACATGGACAGTAGGGGGAAAAATCAAGAGAAAAAAACAATGATTTCATGAAAATAATCACAAATAACCACAAACACTTGTGTCAGTCAGAAAGCTTTCATGGCACTTTGTGAGACCATCAGCTTGACAACTTGATCAAGTCAATCTCTTAATTTTCCAGCACGATCCGGTTCTGGTTTGGAGCCCAGAATCTCTCTTTGATTGAGCACAAACTCACTCCAACTCCTTGAAGAGCATCTAGACCTTCATGTTACACCACAGTGTTGCAATAACACATGCAGTAACAAATATTGTCTTGGTCTAAAGCGGGTCCCCAAACTTTTTCTTGTGAGGGCCACATTACTGTGTTCTTCTCTGATAGGGGGGTCGGGGTTTGTAGGCTAACAAAACCTAAATGTAGACATTTATGCTTTTCCAGAAAGCCACACCTAGCCACATTTTAAATAATTTATTTCTGTAATCTTCACAGAAAAAATAATACTAAAATATTTTAAAAATTAAACCAATGAACAGTCTATCCTCTCCCGTCACAGTTCAGACTGCAGGAGGGTGGAATAAAAAGTCACGTCATCTGGGTCTTGATCGTCCAGATTGAGGAAATAAAAAATCATGCACCTCTGATAGTGTTTGAGGGGCCGGACCAAATGTGGAGGCGGGCCGGATCCGGCCCACGGGCCGTAGTTTGGGAACCACTGCTATAAAGTGAACCAACATTTGCAGTTTTTGTTCGCTGTACCTGTCAAAATAAAAACAAAAGCTTGGAAAACAAGAGATAACTAATCCATGCAATCAACTTTTTGACTAATTTGTGTAAAATTTAATATATGGTCAGTAGCTAATGTTAGACTGGAGTTTTGGGGGGGAAAATCTAAAAAAAAAAGCCAAAGTTTTTCAAGTCAACAAGCCTGTCTTCATAATTTCCATTCGATTTTCTTATAACATGGTCTACGGTTTTGTCCATTCCTATAGAGTACATCACTGCTCGATTTGGGAACCGAGATCTGGAGAGCTATGCTGTCTTTTCATTGGACGAGGAGCCCGAGGAGACGCTGGTCATCTCCTTGTTCATCCGCTCCAGACAGCTAAATGGCCTCCTCCTTACCTTAGCGAACAGCACCAGTCAGTACTTGCGCCTCTGGCTGGAGAGGGGCCAACTTAAAATTCAGGTGAACAACTTTGAGACCCTCACGGGTCAGAGTACAGTCAGTGACGGTCACTTCCACCTGGTCACCGTGAAGCTGGAAGGAACCACCGCCAGCGTGTCCCAGTCAACACAAACCCAGGGCTCTATGGTCATCAGAGAAATCCACACTCACTCTGGAGATCAGGTTTTTGTTGGAGGGCTGCCGGACCCCAGAGGTTCTGCGTCGTTTGGGGGCTACTTTAAGGGATGCATCCAGGATCTGAGGATAAACAGCAGACGACTGCAGTTCTACCCTATAGCTTCTAAAGTGGAGTCCTACAACCTGGAGGAGCTGGTTGATGTTGCAGAGGGATGCAGCAGCAACAATGCCTGTGCTGTGAGTCTCAATTCCTACCTAGAAACTTAGATTTCCTCCTATGAAATGTCCTGAAATGCCTAAAGAGCTGGAGAACTGATTTCTGCTGTTTTTTGTTTTAAATCAGGTCAATCCCTGTCTCAATGGGGGGGAGTGTTACTCTATGTGGGATGATTTCATCTGCAGCTGTCCACCCAACACTGCAGGACAGCGCTGTGAGGAGGTCAAATGGTGCGAGCTGTCTCCGTGTCCTGCCTCTGCTCATTGCCATCCCCTCCCTCAGGGCTTTGAGTGTAAGTATCCTCAAACTTGGGCCTATTCTGACTCTATTATTGAGAAATCTGTCCAAAAAAATAAAAAAATTGATCCAAAATGTTCTAAAAATGTAAATGGATAGCACTCTATGGCCACAAATAATAAAAACAATACATTTGAATAGAATACTCAAGCGGCAGACTTGTTAACTGCTGTGGCTAATTACAGGAGGGAACAGAGATGAGGCAGCGATCCCAGCGAATGATTACTCTAAGGCGTGATAATCAGATTAGGACTTCCACCAAATGCACGTGGTTGTTAATGAGGGCTCGTCTTCCTGAAGAGACCACATGACCACCTCCAGAGAAAAGGAGTCCTGACCAAGAGAGTCTATGCCAGTATAGGTATCAGAAGATATTTGCATAATTTGAGTTTATCGAAATCAGTCCAATACTAAAAAAAATCCACCGATATTGATCTGACTGTATTCAGATAGACTTAGACACGTGTTCCTAACAGATCCCTGACAATGGAAAGCATGTCAGTAAATGGTCTGAATGTTCTCATAAATATTTTAAAGTTTCAAAGTGATACGTGTTACTATGAGATCCCTTGCTGCATGTGAAAAAGGTCAAGTATGATTGTAAAATAAAAGAAAAGTTGTGTAATTCTCATAAAAAACCAAAAAGAAAATTTTTGTAGACACTTAAATATCAGTATTGGCAAATATCGGCTTTAGCCGCAGTTGCAGTGGAAATATCGGTTATCGGTATCAGCCAGAAAAAAATTATGTTGGCCCATCCCTACTGAAAAAAGTCATAAAAACTTGTGTAGTGATGCAAGAACATGGGAGTTTAAATGTGAAAGCCCACATGTGCATTTGCACACATTTACATACCGTAAACTTTTCATAGGAGGTGGCGTTGCTGGGACGCTTTGAATAACTACACTTTCAATAAGCAAGTGTAATTGATGGCTTTACAAAATAAAAGTATGATTACAAAAAGGATTTCTGTGTGAATGCTGACTCGGCATTTGCACAATCGTCTCAGAACTTTAAAAGGTTGATCTAATAGTAAAATCTTTTCTTTATTCTAGGTTTGTCCAATGTGACATTTCGGCCTGATAGCAGTGTTTTCCAGTACAGCAGTGTGGGTAAGATCAGTCACAGTCTTGTAGACATCACCCTCAGCTTCAGGACCAGACAGACCTCCGCTATTTTACTACATGCACAGAAAGGCTCCGACTACCTGACAGTTTCTCTGATGAACTCCTATTTAGTCATGGAGCTCCAGGTTGAAGCTGACATAGTGACGCTACAAAGCTTGGCTCCACTCAGTGATGGAGACTGGCATTTTGTGGAGATAAGTACGAAGAACCAGACAGTTTCTTCCAGGTGGACTTTGGCGGTAGATAAAGGCAAGGAGGTTTCCAGTATGACCAAAACAGCTGTAGAAGTTCTAGACTTTCTGAAAGAGGGCACAGACTTTTTTCTGGGAGGAACAAACCTGGACTCTGGAGTGAGCTTGTCTGGCTGTTTGGGTCCGGTGAAGATTGGGGGCCTTCTTCTCCCCTTTTACCTGGAGACGGAGCTAAACTTCCCCAGACCTCAGGAGGGACAGTTTGTGAGGAGGAACAACAATGCTGCTGCTCAATATGGCTGCTGGGGCAAAAGTGTGTGTGCGCCCAACCCCTGCCACAACGGGGGCTCATGCGAGGATCTGTTCGACCTACATGAGTGTGAGTGTCCGGCCGAGTGGACGGGTCCACTGTGTGAAAACCTCACCGACAGCTGCAACTCCAGCCCCTGCGTCTTTGGAAACTGCACCAACCTGGCCGGGAGGTTTAGGTGCGAGTGCGAGCTGGGCTTCGTTGGTGAGCAGTGCGAGGTGGAGGTGGACATGTGCGAGTTCAACAGCTGCAGCCACGGCGCCACATGCCTCAGAGGCTTCCAGCGCTACACCTGCCTCTGTCCTCGGGACATGACGGGGCAATACTGCGGGTGAGTTCACCACACCTGAGATGACTCGAAGGGGGTCAGATCAGGATCAGATTGTATATTTGAAAATTAGACACTGTAAATATGAAAAAGAAAAAAAGTTTGAAATCAGTTTTAAACTCAAAAGTTCACATTGTAAATCTAAAAAATATTTAAAATTTGAAAATATATATATAAATCTAAAACTTGATTAAGAAAAAAGAAAATAAACTTAATACTGTTACCAAATGAGCAATAGTGATTATTTATAACAGCTGCTGGGTTGAATTTTTAAGTTTTTTCCTAAGTTTACAGTTTCAAATCAGACTCTTTGTTTTTGGTATTGAGCCTAATTTCATGTGGGGGTGGAGCTTTGAGCCTATTGGTTACAGGTGACATGACTAACATCAGGTGACAAAGGTCATGGTGAAGTCATTTTCGCTCTAAAAAACGATCAGCTTTAATAAACCAGCAGCTGTTACAAATAAACATTTTTCATTTGGCAACAGTTTTAAATTTGTAATTTTAAATTCAAGTTTTGTTCTTATACTGCTGTTTTTTTCCGATATTTCTCTCAAATTTAAAATATAAGTATATTTTAATTGTACTGACTTTAAAATGTGTATTATTTAATTTAAGTTTAAGATATATACATTTTTAAATGTTTTTTTTCTGTCAACAGTTTTTATTTTTACTTTTTTTTTTTTCAAAATGCTTTTTCCCCCAAAATCTTTCATATTTCTTTTAAGTTTTAAATATATGTTTTTTTCAGATGTCGATTTTTTATTTTCCATATTTCTTTCAAGTTTACAATATATTTATGTTTTAAATGTACATATTTTTTTCACATTCTTAACATTTTTGACGTTAATTTTTTTAAATATTTTTTTCCACATTTTTCATGTTTATTTTAAGTTTAAATTATATATGTTTTAAATGTACATGTTTTTATATTAAATATTTCTTTCAAAATTTCAATTATTAATAATCTTTTTCAACATTTTTTGTAGTGCATTTTTTCCCAAACATGTATCATTTCTTTCATGTTTAAAATAAATGTATTTATTTATTTATTTTCCAATTTTCTAAGATTTCTTTTCCGTTTAAACATTTTTTAAATGTATGATTATTTTTTTCTAATTTTATATATTTCTTTAAAAAGCTTAAAATTTAAATTTTTCAAAAAATGTACAATTTGTTTTCAATTCTTTTGTATTAACTTTAAGTTTATAATGTGTACTTTTAATTTGAAAACTGTTTCAAAATTAATTTTTCTTTATTTTGTTACATTTCAAAGTCTTTTTTTCAAACTTACCATTTTCTTATTTATTCACTTTAAGCTGATCCTAATCTGGCTCCACAGTCATGAAAAATTAAAAATTAAAAAACCAAAGATGTTATAATAATCAAATGTGTCTGTTGTAGAGAGAGGATTCCTGAAATTCCTTGGTACATTGAAACAGCTCCGTAAGTACCAACATTAAAATCAATGACAAGCAAAACCAAGATATTTAGAAAAGGATAATGGTCTTTTTGTTTCTTCAGACTTCCTCAGTTGCCTCTATCTATGTGCTCGGGGACGAGGTGGAACTACAGCTGCTTTAATGGAGGAAACTGCTCTGAAGTCAACAACACCTGCTCCTGCCTGCCTGGCTTTACAGGACAATGGTATGACACTAACATTTCATGTTTCTGCCAACGCAACCTAACTCCACTCAACGATCTAAAGTCCTTTTAGTTTGTTTCCCCTGTAGTATTTCAGGCCGGTTTTCCTCAAAATATATGGTTTCTGTTTTGTCTGTCCAGGTGTGAGAAAGACGTGGATGAATGTGCCTCAGATCCATGCATGAATGGAGGCTTCTGCATCAACTACGTGAACAGCTTTGAGTGCATCTGTGACATGAACTACTCCGGAATTTACTGCCAAATGGACGTCAGCGACTTCTACATGTATCTGTTCCTGGGTCTGTGGCAAAACCTCTTCCAGCTTGTGTCCTACTTGGTGATCCGCCTCGACGACGAACCAGAAATTGAGTGGGGATTCAACATGAATGATTAGACCAATACCATCTTTGTCTCAAAATATAATACTTTTACTGGCAGGTACAGTAAACACTTTCTAAGAGTTTTAGCGTAACTTGGTTTTTAGGTCAAGATACAGGTTCAGAGTCTCAAATATTCTATTCTAAACTAAAAAACCTGAAGTTTGACTACCAGATATTTTGATTGCTAAAGGGACAACGTCTTTGTATTAAAGTATGGAGCACAGGTCAGATACCAACTGCAGTAAAGAAACTGTTCTTGTAATGTGAGATCCAGAACTTACTGGACTTTTTGCAATTTCCAGGATGAGAACCGATTTCTGTTATCCCTGATACAAAATGGAATGCTGCAGCTGGTCACCGTCTTGACTGCCCTCTTGACGGCCGTCTCGACTGATGTCTTGACTGCCGTCTTGAGTGCCGTCCTGACTGCCGTCTCGACTAACCTCTCAACTGGCGTCTTGACTGCCGTTCTGACTGCCATCATGACTGCCCTCTCGACTGCCGTCTCGACTACTCTCCTGACTGCCCTCTCGACTGCCGTCTTGACTGCCCCCGACTACCCTCTCGATGCCCAGTTGACTGCCCTCTTGACTGCCCTCTCGACTGCCCTCTCAACTGCTCTCCTGACTGCCCTCTCGACTGCCGTCTTGACTGCCCTCAACTACCCTCTTGACTGCCCAGTTGACTGCCTTTTTGACTGCCCTCTCGACTGCCCTCTCAACTGCTCTCCTGACTGCCATCTCGACTGCCGTCCTGACTGCCCTCTTGACTGCCGTCCTTGCTTCCCCTCTCGACTGCCGTCTTGACTACCCTCTCAACTACTCTCCTGACTGCCCTCTCGACTGCCGTCTTGACTGCCCTCAACTACCCTCTTGACTGCCCAGTTGACTGCCTTTTTGACTGCCCTCTCGACTTCTTTCTCAACTGCAGTTCTGACTGCAGTCCTGACTGCCCTCTTGACTATCATCTTGACCACTGTCTTGACTGCCATATTGACTGCAGTGCCTGTCATTGCTGCAGCAAATCACCAAGCAGAAGAAATACTAGAGAGTCACAGAATGGAAATTGGATGGGTTCTTTCTTAAAACTAATATTATCTTTACTTACTGTCTTGTAAGCTCCACGATATTGGAAAGGAGGTACATGAAGGTGACTCCTTTATCAAACTTCTAGTTTGACAGACCTTGGTCAGAACTATGAGAGAAAAACAGAGAAACAATATACGTAAATGACTCAGGCAGGCTGTCTGTGAGAAAGTCAGTGATCCACCAGCACTGTGTTCGTCAAGGACAGTGGCAAGCTCAGCATTTTTTTAGTACTCTTTAAATTCAATGGTAAAAAAAAAGGGGTATCCAGAACAAATTTTCAGTTGTATTGAGAAAAATGCAACCTCAAATGAACATGGAGCCTTTGAGCAGAAATACCTAACTTCATGGGATCTCCTGGTATGCTGTGCTCACATCACCCTTGGCAAAGCGTGTTCAAGCTACCACTTCCAATAAAAGGTCCATGAAAATTCGCCTTTAGGGCTTCAGTTATGGGGCTCTACATATAAAACAAGATTTGCCAGATTTGCACAGCTTCGATTTTTCGGACCAAGCCTCTTCAAATTGAAGGCACATGTGGTAGTATCAGGTAGCAACAGTCCAATATGAGTACCATGGGCTAGGAGCCCACTCAAGAACCTATTTTCAGCCTGTTCTTGAATCTATGTGACATGCCGTGTGTGTACGAAGCATTGATTGATCTGAGGGATTTTTCAATCCCCAAACTAGAAAGAATTAACGTCACTGAAAGTCTTTTCATCGCTGTTGCATCAGTTTAGTTTTTTGCCTCTTCTACCATTTGAAACAGTTTCTGTCTGTCAGAGAATTTCAATGCTGGCCACCTTACTTTGACTCAGGGTTGCAAAACAGGCCCAAATCATTATGCCTCCACCACCGTGCCTCACAGTTGGCTATGATTTTTGCACGGTGTGCATCAATTCTCCTGAGCTTGTCAGATCAAATAAAACGATCTGTGGTATCATAGTGTTTCATTTTCCATAACAAAATCCTCTAAAAACTACAAGCGTTTCCTAATTTTCTCATCATGAATATCGAGGTCAACTGGGTGCTGCTATACCCATTTTTTTTATTAAAGTTCATAATGAAACTAACAATAAAAAAATAAGTGAGATGATATGACAGAATATGAACAGGACAGAATCAGGTACAGTAACTTAAACAGGAAGTTGCCCCAGTTCCTGTAGCAGTTTGCCTCTGAGTGAGATTGACTGACAGACTTGCAGCAATGCTGATTTTGTACAAGTTTTTTCTGTATTGATAGAGCCGAGTCAGATGGCAAAGCTCTTAATTTACATGTAAATGTATGTTAGTCATACCCTCATCTGTAGCTATAAGCCGTGAACGGATGCTCAGGATCACTCAGGAGCGAGCTTTCTTCCCAGGTGCAACTCCAGCTCCCACTTGGGAGTAAATTTGCTAATCCTCCACATTATGGATTTTTCTTCCACCCAAACATGCGAATGGATTACCGTCACCTCAAATCAGCTTTTTAGGAACATCTCCTTTTTTAACACTTAGCTTTTTCACTTTCTATTTCAAAAACTGCAGATTCCTCCATTGTTTATTTGGGGTTGCATTCATCTCATTTTATCACCTGGTAACAATCAGCTTTTCTTTTTTAGGGGGGTATTTTGTGCTTAATTTACTTAAACTATGGTGTTAAAGTGAACTCAAGTCAGTTACAGAAGACTTTATTTCTGTGTGTAAAAGTCAGTAAAATGGTGCCCATTTTGAAAGAATTAGAGTGCCTTAAGTCCTGTACTTGCTTTGTCAATCTGGAGATTCATATTTTATGCCTTTAGATAGAATCATGTTTTTGACTGGTGTTGAAGAAAAACATGTAAAAGTACATAGAATGAAAATAAATTACTCAAAAGTGTTTTTTATTGTAAACAATTGTTTTACTTCTGCGATAAAACGAGAGAATAAAGCAGTCTGACTCGTACAAAAGCAATTTTCAACAGAAAATAAGTTAGAAACCAATCATCAAAGTCATATTAAAGCATCCTGGATGTGTTCAGATTATTTTCTTCAATTATATTTGTGATCGGTCGTGCATAAATAACCGCTGCACATATGTGCTGCTGCTGACTGGCCCAAGTGAGAGCAGTCATTTTCTACACAGAGCAGCAGGATCCATGGCAGCGACGGCTTCAGTCCTGATCCTGCAGCTTGCAGTCACAGAGCTCTTTGTAGATCCTCTTTCGTATCTTTGGGATGTCCTTCTGCGTGAACTGGAACGGTCTGGACAGGGCGAGGCACCGAGAATACTGCCAAAGAGGACAGATACTGTAGCTCGGCGAGGAACTTTTTCATAATAAATTAAGCAAAAGGTATTTTTAAAGATGTAACGAACCTCTAAGACGAAGACTCCACAGTCATTCTCATTGGTCTGTTGAGGGATTTTCTGTGAAGAACAGTAAGGTGGGACATGAAGGGGCTGCTGCACTTTTTTAGGTGATAACAAGCTGGTACTTCATTCAGGTTTGAATAATGTTCCACAGAAATTAGCTTTATTAAGTAATATTAAGAAAAAACAGGACAAAAGCAAAGAAAACAGAGACATTCAGAGAGCATTTGGGTGAGTAAAATGACTGGACAGAAAAGTTTTTAGTGCTTTAAGCTTAAAGGAAGATGACCTGTTCACACTTAAACATAAGCACATCACTTCAGATTCACCTTCATCCCAACTTTAAAATTAAATGAAGCTCCATTAACTATAATGTATCAGAACCTTTATGTTTCTTTACATGGGTGGCCCTTAAAATCCCACTCTGATCATCTTTTTATCTATTGTAAAAAAAAAAAAAAAACATTCCCAGTGGTCTTTTAATTAGGATTATGCTGCTTTCAGCCAAGATACAAAAAACTGTGTTGTTTTCTTGGACATAATTTCTGCAGAGCGGCAGAATTTAGAAATTCGCCTGTTGTGGGAGGGACTGTTGGTGCGGAGCAACCCCACCCCCACTCCCATCACCCATCAGTTTACACGCTCAAATTGATCTTAGATAATTCACGTCTTTTTACTTTAAAGTAATTTCCTTTAGTTTTGAGCCTGAAGTTATGTAAAAACTATTTTTCATAACTAACAAAAATTTGTTTTGAAAGGATGACTGAAAAATAAATCCATCTTTAATCAATTTGAAACTTACAAATCAAGATCTAATTCATTTAGCGTTTTATTATTTCAATAAACTTTAAATCTTTCCATTTCTACACCGTGCCTGTCATTTTCTGTCACAACCTCAAGTCTATTGATTGAAATCCCTCTTTGGTTTTCTGCTGCTCTCCCTCCATCCCATTGATCTTCACCTCCCTCCTGTGCCCTTCAGGTCTGAAACAGGCTGCAGACTGCAAAGGAAACCAGATCAAATCATAGTGAGCGAAACCAACAAACCTCATCAAATGACACCGTCCATCCACTTTCATAGGCGCTCTGCTGCTTCGCTTTTGCTTCAGTTATCAAGTATTTCAGGATGTTCTATTAAAGGAGAAACAAATCACTCAAAAACAGTCAGAAAGCATTTACCAGCAAAACAGCCAACAATTGATCAAATTACCCTCGCCACTTTCTGCAGTGCGTTCCCTTGAGAGTCGTAAAGGCAGATTTTCTTTGACGCCACGTCAGCTGTCACGAGACACCAGTGCACTTCCAGGTGGACCGGCACCAAAAGAATGCTCTTGGAGAACAAATCCACCTTTGTGAGAGAGGACACGGTCAATTCCTCACGCTCTGCTGCTCACCACGACAGGACGGGTGTTGTTCATCGCATAAAAAGCATGTTTCTTTTCTGACATGTCAAACCTGTTTTGTCCATCGCTTTACACCCTCGTATCCTTTGGTCATGAGCTGGCGGTGGAAGAAACTGTTGAGGAAATGGACCTAAAGGAGGGAAGAAATTAAGTGTTACAGATTAGCCAGACATCAGGAGTGGAAAAAGATTCCAACTTTAGAATACAAGGACATTTGAGATAAACTAAACTTATTTTCACCAAATACCAATGTTGGAAAGTTTCATTTATGTGGTCTTTTGTAAAAAGAAAAAAAAAACACATTGATTCCTTTGACTTAATTTGAGATTTATTATTTTGCCAAACCTGGACTCACAGGCTGCTTCAATAACTGCCTTTCTCTACATTCTTCACATTCCTGCTCATTATGCTGACCTCCGTCTGCTTCAAGGTTCCCATTACTGTCGACATCTTCACCCTCTGCATCCCAAATGTCTGCTGCTCCTATAATTCTATTATTTTCATATCTCTGCAGTCAGAGGACATATTCTAAAATATTGTTTCTATTGTTTGCTGCACCTAATTTATACAAAAAAGCACAAATAGTTGTTGTTTATGACACAAACTGCAGCCTATATGCACAAAATTGAAAAAAAAAAAAATCTAAAAGCAGAAAATGTATGAATTTATTACAAGAAGAAGTTTTTAAAGGTGCTTGGGTTAAGTTGAAATGTACTTGCAGTTACAGCAACTGACCACTAAATGGATATCAATGGAATCTGGCAGCAGAGAGCACTACAAAGAAGGGCAACAGCAGGGGCTGCAAACAGATCCAAACTACTTTTGGTGGCTCACCTGACTCAAGTCGAAACTGTCTGCTGCTAACAGGGTGTGCATTGGCACATTTTTTTTTTAAGTATGAAAATTCATTTTATTGAATGATTACAACATTAAGCACTGCAACTGTATCTCATATGTAAGTTGCTTCTACCCAAGGAAATTGATGGTGCTTTTCTTTTGGTAAATTAAGAAATATGTATTTTTAAAGAAAACAGTCAAAAATGTCTGATTTCCACAACAAAAGTTTTTTCAGTACAAGAAAAAAAAATAGAATGGAGGCTCAGTGTGCTGCGCTGCCAACTAGTGGTAGAGGGTTGCTCATAAATGACTAATTTGATTTTGACAAGTATTGCCAAATGAAATATCACAATAAATTGCCAAATCGATTTTCTGCTACACCTCTAGAATTGCTTGAGGAGTTTCCACAGAAACCATTGAATTTCAATGAGTTCCGATATAATTGAATCACAAAAGGACTGTTGTAAGCTGAAACAAACATAAGAAAAAGCAGGAAAATGGCCTTTCTGAGTACAAAACAGAGACCAGAGTTCTTCCTCCGGGTCAAACACCAGTGACCCGGTAAACCTCCCCACGTCCAAACCAACATTGCTTTGTGTTTACATGAATTTTCCGTTAACGTCTTATCTGCGGCTCGCGTTGAACCCTCGCTCTCTGACCCGCTTTAGTCTTCTTTTCATAAAAGAAAAAGGTGAGTGACTTCTTCCAGACTGCTGTTTGCTTGGCTGGATGTTGTGAAAGAGCTCTGTTTACTTCAGTCATCCACCTTTGTTGTGTTCTGCAGGTGCTCTTTTCATCTCGTTACTTCTGACTGACTTACTGAAATGATGATTAAACCACAGCCAGCCAAACTGTCTCTTCAGTTCTCGCATGACTGAATGGTTTGTTAGTTAGTTAGCCCTCTGGAGCTTTCACCTACTTAAAGGAACTTTTACATTAACTGCCTCATGATGCAACAACAATTTAAACAAGGAACACAAATGTGACCTGAATCTTTCAGTTTCCATGTGTATTTTGCTTTAATTTGTTCTTTCCTACTGCATCCACAAAGGATCGGGGAAAACAATAGTCCCTGATGTAATGATAAGATCATAAACCTCATCAGCAAAAGACCTCAACTACAGAGATCTTTGAAACCATCACTGAGTGCAGAACCACCATTCACTTTATATCTCCGACTCGCTCCTAAGTGAACCAAGTTAACCAAATGTGTCCATTTAAGCTGCTGGGAGATCCCAAATACTATGAAACAAAAACAAATATTATGATGGTAAAATCATATCAGTTGAGTTTTTTTTAATTCATTCTTCAAGTTCAGTTTTATTTAATTCAGTTGTCTGTGGAAAGATAAGTTTTTAACTTTACAAGGTTAAAGTTGTGTATGTAATTTATATTTTGTATTTTCTAATTTTTGTACATGTCAGTACACAATTGCAGTGACACACAAAATGTGCTGAACGAGTTGCAAATCATAAATTACAAATACACAAATCGAAAGAGTATTTTCTCTCCATAGTTTTCAACTGAAAAACAGAAGTTTGAGTTTTAGAAAACTTAAGATCATAATTCAGGCCTTCACTGTGTCTGTTCTCTATCAGGCCTCTAAACAACCACACATGCATCTAATTCACTCTAAAGCTACTGCAACAAGCGACCACTTCCAATGAGTCGTCTATGTAAACGCCTGAACATATAGGTTTGGGGCTTCGCGTTAAAACAAGTCACACGTAGATACACAAGTTTCTATCAGCGCCAGCCCTAGGCGGCATGGCACCCTTGGCAAAATGGGATTTTTTTGCCACCCACCCCCACCTCAAAAAAAACAAAACATACACACCAATACCACTGTCCAAAAAAAACCCTCTGTAGCTGCCTGGAATATGTTGCAATCAGTATTTAATTATTTTAATTTGCTAAACTTAAAAAATAACCACTAAGAAAAATTGCTTATAATAACACCTCTCCCAAGCCGGGATGTGAACCACCAACCTTAATGATGGTAGACAACAGCACCAACCCCCTACACCACCGCTCAGCACTATTGCCTAAGCATGGTAGATCTCTTGACAGGCATCTCCAGTGTTCAAGGTTTCAAGGTTTCAAGATTTCCATTGTAAAAAGAGGAAAACAAAAAAAAAATCTAGATTGCCAGTTAAATTCCTCTTTTCTGACCAAAAACAAAAGTATTTTTCAACCAAAATGGGGCTGTGAATTTCCAAGCAATTGAATGTAAATAAAACAGACAAATCTCTGCTTTGAGTCTGTTTTTTTCCTCCTCTTCCTTCCTTTTTTGACCTTGAAGCTGTCCCTTGCTTTGCTGCTTTTTTATCCTTAAAGTTTTAAAGAAGCCCTAACAGCAGCAACACCGCCCCCTCCCGACCTGGCTTAGACAGCGGCTGCGTCAGGTAAGGAGGGTTGCCGCACTAAGCAAATTTATTGATCGAGTTATTTTATTTATGTTTTTAATTATTAGCGTTTTTTACATTTTACACTAAATGAGTGGTGTGTCAAACTGTTAAAAAAAGCCTAATCATTGCAATTTGGTGCCCCCTTCAGCGGATGACACCCTAGGCAACCGCCTAGGTCGTCTGTGCTCAGGGCCAGCCCTGATTTTTATTATTTTTGGGCTCCATGTACAAAACATACCTTGAAAGTCAAACCGGGTCAAACTTTAACTAATCAGGGATTACCGGTATGTGGTAACGTATGGTTGCTTTAACATTTCTCTTCCAACTGTAATAGTGGTGGACATGTGCTAGTACACAGTTAAAAGAAAAAAAAAATAAAAAAAAAAGAAGAAGAACCTCTCTACTTGTGCAGTTTGAACATATGGGCTAAACATGCTTGAACGTACATCACATCTCCGGTGTGTCCATATTTTGAGAACCAGATGGTCCAAAAACATTCTCTTGAAGACACACACATGCATTACAAACTTAACTAGACCAAACTCTCTTTTACACACGCACTCATCTGTATGGACACACGCATAAATAATTTACATTTATTTTGTGATCCATCATTGCTGCGAGGTTTATTCATGCATGCATTTACTTGCACTTCCTTAACTATTTTAACTACTCCAACCCCATATTTGCAGTGTTTTTTGCTTAAGAGACTACACAATACTTAATACTCCACCTTATATTTCTGGCGCTAATTGTTCTGTTTTTGTCTCATCTTAAATCCACTTTTTTTTATTCTTTTGCTCTGTCTTGTCTTTGCATGCACCTCACACTGTGCACTATAATAAGGCCTTGAATTACATGTTTAGGCAGCAGGTCCTTCACAAGCATCGTCTCATTTCAGTATGTACTGCATCAGCTGTATGTGCTTGAAATGACAAAAACACCTCTTGAACCATGAGGTGGGGATGAACCGTGTAGGTCTGGCGATGCGTAGCCAATGTGCATCGGCGGCACAGCTTTGTTAGATCCAAACGAGAGAATGAATACATACTCCTGTGCAAAAGACTAATTTGAAAACATCTAAAGACATGCCTTGACTTTTATAAATCTTTTAGCAAACAACAACTTATGTAGTGAGAAAACTAAAGCATAATTCCTGTCTGAAAAGTGTTTTTTTGAATTTCAACATGTTTTCATATTTGAACACATTGTTTATATATTTATGACAATACCTTATGATGAGACGCCTCCATGATCAGCTCTCCATACATGTTCATGACCTTCAGCGCAAAAACAAAAACATAAATAAACCACACTACAAAGTCAGATTTTATGCGACTTTCTGTCCTTTTTACTATAAAAAAAATTGTTTTTGATGAAGTTGGGTATAACCTGATCATTGAGCCAGTTCTGATCTGCAAGCGTGAGGAGATCCTCCAGAGTCAGAATGTGTTTTTTGTAGATGATCTGGAATTGGGATACAGGCATCTCAGTGAGTCCACTTTGGTATCTGGCTGCTGCCGACAAGATTAGGGTTTTCCTGCAATGAATACGAATCTTTACAAACAAAATTCTGGATAACGAAAAAAAAAAAAAAAAGTTATGGTTGTTTAAGTCTTACCGATTACTGAAATCAGAGTTAAACTTGGCCTTCAGGTGGTTCAAGATGTCAATCTGGCGGAGTGGAATGAAGCTTCCATATCGTCTGTAGAAGCTATCCAGAAAGTCTACAGAGACGTGCAATAGGTCAGATCACAAATTAGTGAAAAACAGAAATAAAATTCAGTCAAACACAGTTTTAAAGCACAATTTAAGGCATTATATGCTAAACAAAAACAAACAGAAAAACTAAATTAAGTACAAATAGAAAAACAATAACATGTTTACACTAAAACTGTGTAACAATCATGATTTGATAAATAACATAAATAACAGTAGTTTTTTTAATTAA
>NC_050528.1:25811081-25895228 GCF_002922805.2 Oryzias melastigma
AGACCTATAACTGTAAATAACTACCTCACATCTACACGCTTTTTCCAATGGTATTCTTGCATTTTGGCATTTCATATTTTGGTATTTTGTTAATAATTAAATATAGAAATACTCATAAACACAGTTTCTAGCTTAATTTTCTTAATATACTTTATGAGAAAACTGAAACAAGAGCAAATTAAAAAACTAAAAACACCATTTTAATTGGAGGGGGTCCTTAAAAAAACCCAACATTAGGACAGCCACAAACATACCTTGAATGGCTCTAGTCAGCGTGTCTGGATCAATATCAGTCTGACAGGAAGATACTTTTTTCAGGCAGACAGCGTCATTAGGGTTCTGGTTCTGACTGGAGTGAACAGAACTGTGTAGTTCTAGTGGACCCTTATCTTCAGGTGTGCGTGCCTTTTGAGTCTCCCAGGTGTTACTGTCCTTTTGCTGCAGAGGTGTGACAGCTTCCATCAGCGCCGTCACGTCCTCCGAGTGTCTCTGTGTGACTGTCGGGGAGGTGTTTTGACTGACAGAAACTGTGGAAGCAGTCGGTTCTTCTGGAAGACTGTCTGATTCACTCCAAACAGTGTTTATGACTTGAGAGTTTTGTCTTGTTTCGTGGTACCTGAGCAGGTTATTAGTGTGTGACCTCCAGCTAAAGCCCAGGCCGGAGCCGGTCCTCTGTCCTCTGAAAAACCTAAACTTTTGTCTCCAACATCTCCACACGAAAAGCCGCCATTTAAGATGAAGGCGTCTTCTGTCCCGTTTAGACAGATGTGACGTTCCATTGTCAAGCGATTTTTTTTGTCTCTTCAAGGATTCGGTTTTCTTCCGGTTCTTTTTCTGCATCCTGCAGAGTCTCAGCTGACACCATCTAGCTCTTTCTGATGCAGTGAATCAAACACGCTCTGTGGACCAGGTTTCCAGGCACCGGGTTCATTAAGGCTTCAGGTCGGCCTCACTTTGCAGACATGTGAGAGCAGGAGCTGCATCCTGACGGCCCAATCACAACATGAGATATCTTCATGGCTGCTAGCTCCTGTAACAAAGACACAACCTGCTTTAACATTAAACAACACGTAAAGGGAAAAAAAGAAACTGTTCAACTTTTTCCATCAAAAAGAAAAAAAATATATTTATAGTAATCTGATTACAATCTTTGTGACATTTTTGACCACTATTTCTCATTATCTTTATTAGCCATTTCCCTACAAAGACTCAACTGTATAACACAGTTATAGCAAACAAATGTGATTTTTAATTTCAGTTTAAATCGTTATCCTATTTTGAAAAACAGTATCATTATCTTCTCAGGACAAACTATTTTAATTTTTTCTTGCATTTTTTATGAGGCCCAATGAGACAATACTTCTGTGATATTCGGCTTTATAAATGTAACTGAATTGAATTTTTGGGTTCTATGTTTAGGATTTGATTGAATTTATTCAAAATCGACACTTTTTTCTATTTTTAAATTACCATGCCAAACACATGTACTCAACCGAATTCAATGACAGAATATCTGGTCATGTGAGCGCTGTGGAGTTTATTTTTGCAGCCGATGAGGTCTATGAAAACACATCAGGGTCATTGTTGCTTCAGTCTCAAGGGCAGTAAAGCCACAAAGGTCAGGGACTGAACCACTGACCTTCTGGTTTGCTGTTGATGCCACAGATGCCCTCAGAGGGTCACAAGAGGTTACACCCTCCAGGGCTTTTTATGCTGGAGCATTTCCAAGCTGCAGGTTAAATTCCACAAAACGGGGGACATCAGAGGTAGGCCCCAAAGTGAGCATCCAAAGACAAATGGTCCTTCAGCGTATCAACATGTAGGTACCACAGGGGGGCGTCAAAAAATGTTCACTTATGGTTTGACAATATGAGCAGCAGTTCTCTGTCCAGATAATCTGGAATTTACTCCATGCAGCTCATCTCTATGATGAGATTCTGCAACTAGACTAGACTCCATAGATGAGGCCTGAACTTTATCCACCAAGATGGCAACACTGCCAGAGATCCTAACAGAACATCCAGATTTTTGTCATCCACTTGCAAACAACCAGATCCATCAACATCTTCCTTTTCCTTGTCTGAACTGGTATCTGCCTCAAAGCTGTACAGCTGGATAGCTCCAATATTGCTCGCCATTTTGCTGCACCGGTAATGTTAGGTTGGGGTTGTGAGGGACTGTAAGCTAGCAGGAGACCAAGTAAACAGATAGATGATGGGAAATGAGGGAAGGCTTACTTCACTCCAACAGTCCTGCTTACAGCTCAGGGGAATTTCTGATGAACTCCTGCCACTCTGCAGAAACTATGTTCTAAATAACAACACTTAGCTTTTTTTGGAGGGGGTAATCATAATAAAAAAGACTACTGGAAACACTTTAAAAATAGATCAAAAGATGATTAGGGACTTTAAACTTTAAAAATGGTGCACTACTTGAAAAATGTCATAAACAGGTTTCCCTTCTGTATTGAATTCACCCTGAGAGCATAAGGTAAACCTGGAAGCATCTTTCAGCTGTTATTTTTGCAAAAATAAAATACAAACAACTAGTTTTCTTAATTTTGAGTGCAACATTTTGACAAAAAAAAGACAGAAAAATTTACACTTTGGGGCATTAAATAAAGAGCATTTATTGAAAATGCTTATTGTAAAACATTTATTACAATTGCACCAATTTTGAGCGCTTTTGGCAAAGAACTGTCACTGCAGCAGTTTTTAAATAACTTTAAGACAGAAAAACTTGAGATCATTTTAGCTTTTATTCTTTGTTTTTATAGCATCAAATATGACTGATGCATTGCAGTATTTATTGTAATTCATAAGATGCACCATTTAAAGCTCTATCGATGCTATGAACACCAGGAATTTTGCTCTCCCACGTGTTCACCTCATTAATATTATATTTACTGCAGGTTGTCAGAACAAACGGCTCTCTCAGCTTTTTCTCTCCACACGTGTGTCTCTCATAAGACTCGTGCTCACTTTGCTTCGGAGCTGGGCTATGACAACATGCTAACCACCACGCACACTTATCCTTACCTTTACGGAGCTGTTTGCCTCAGTGAAACGTCAAAAAAGGCCGGACTCACGTCTTATTAACCGTGCTTAAAGAATAAATAAATGCTGGACGTTTACACAAGTAAACATCATGTGGAATCGAAAGAACCAGGAGGGAATTTAATAGCAAGAAACTACAGGAGTGCATTTTCAAAGTCGCGTAATTAAAACGTCACGATCACGCCGACCAATCAGATACAACTTTCCTCCCAAACTCAAAATATGGTTTTAAATTAAAGATATTTCTAGAATTCAGGGGAAAAGCGGTCATATAACTTTAGTATGTTATAAATATACAAATAAGTTAAGCGTATTTATGGAAAATAAAACCACAATTGTAGAATAAGAGACAGAATAAAATATTCTACTGGACTTTCAGGACATTGTTCTTTTTTCAGTAAGAAAAATGCTATTTTCAGTAGGTAGATTTTGAAATTAGAATATTTGATGCCTAAATTTCTGCATCGTATAAATAAATACAATAAATTATTTGGTAAATTTAAAAGAAATTATAAAATCCAAGTTTTCTACAGCGATACAAAGACTGGGAAAAATGTACTGTAGTCATATAATTGTAATCTAACAACTTTATAGGATTAAAAATCAGAACATTTCAAAAAGAGAGTCAAAACCAGAATGTCTTTTCTATAAGTCTATTTCCTTTACAAAAGGAATTTACATTAAAAAGTCATACTTTTGAAACAAATTGAGCCCCTAAAGAGATATCAAAGCACAAAAGAAGCTTTAAAGAAGCAAAAAAAAAAATTTTTTTGACTTCAAATAGTTTTTTTTTAACTTTAATGTCCCTTTATGGGCTCCGTAGAATTGAAAGCTTTATCTAAAAACAAATAATAATGTAAGTTAAAGATGAAATGGAGTTTTCATTTGCCTCACTTCAACTTTATTCTTTTGTAAAATCATTCTTATGGTCTTTTAATTATGATTATGTTGTTGTTTTTAGCAAAAATCAAAAAGCCTGTGTTGTTTTTTTAAGATATTGTCAGCAGCGTAGCAGTGGTTCATTAGATATTTTGCTTCGGAATTAAGGACAGGACTGTTGGTGTGGAAGTTAGCTTCTATTAATTTCCCATCGATCATTTGTTTACACTAGAGACATACAGTATATATATATATATATATATATATATATATATATATATATATATATATATCTTTATTTACAGTACACCCTCACCTGCTAGCTTAAGGCCACAACTAAAAGTTTGAGTCAAGTGGAAGCTCGGACAAGGAAAATGAATTAATTCATTCGGGCAAGGAAAATGAAGATAATGAATGTACCTGTCAAGAGGATATATCATTTCAGTTTTAATCAGTTTTTATCTTAAATTATTTTATAAATGTCCTATATGGAAACACAAAAACATTATTTTTCTTGGAGGGGGCTTTCAGATTTTTTTTAACCACAATCTTGTGTTTGTTAATAAACCATGAAAAACAGGATAATGCAGAAGTCACCACTTAATAATACCACACAGATTATCTATTGCACTGAATTTTACTGAAGTGTTCCTCTGAAGAAACAGAGACTCTAAGAAGCGGCTGCATTTCTGGAAACTGAAGCAGCTGGTGGTGGACGCATGGGAGGGTGTTTTGACTTCATGTGTGACATTTTGACTTTTTTTTTCTCTACAGCCTCCCTTTTACTGAACCCATCGCTCTTAAGCATTTTTCTACTTCTTTGAGTTTCAGTTTGCTCTTAAGCCCCAATAAGACCTCTTTGCAAAATGCATTTTAACCTAAATCACTTTGATAACTATCAGCGAGTTTAAGTCAATCTGATCAGAATTGTAAGCTAATTAAATTTAAAGGTATTAATTTAATGTTTTCATTCATGTTTCTTCTATCAGTTCAGAGTCACACATTCTCATCCTGCATTATGACTTGCCTTCCAGGTTGTGTATACACAACCCCAATTTCTGTAGATATTTTTATATATGAAAGGAAAAAAAAATTACCTGATAAATCCCTTTCAGGGTATTTGCGCTGTTGGAACCAACCCAGCTGAAAAGAGATGTCTTTTCATTTAAAATTTTATTCACAACAAAAAGGCTCCTTTCAAGTTTCTGAACATGTAACAGTAGTTGTTGGGACAGAAGCATTTACTTGGTGGCGGAGCTCCTCTCTTCAGAACAGTTTAAATATGTCAGGATCATGAGTTTCTGGTGTTTGTGGTGACAGATCTGGGCAGTAGTGTGACCAATAGCGCCTGAATCTTTCTTATATGAAGCCATATTGTTGTATTAGCAGCAGTTTGAGGTTTTGTATTTCCTGCTAACATATAGAAAAAAATGTCCCTGGGATATGATAAATGTCATCATGTGATCATCTGGAACCTTTACAACATTCAATTTTCCTTGTATGAATGTGAGCATCCCTGAATTATTGGAGTTGTCTTTTAAACTCAACACTGAGAACCTGCAGGAAGTTTTTTTGTTTTGTTTTGTTTTTGTTTTCTTTGGCACAGAAGACACAATGTTTGGGATTGCCACATGATTACCGCATGATGAATTCAGTTTACAGAATGAGTCCTGGACCCATGAAGTAGTACAAAAGAAGCATGAGAAGCATCAAGTTATGGTCTTTTGGCCTGAAGCACAGAGATTTCTTGAATTTGTCTGACTTTATAGCTAATATTATGCAAATAATTGCAAACCACTAGCAGTTTGATATTGAGAAGCCTTGATTTTAAAGTTTAAGGTTCATTGGAGAACCTCTTTAATTTTCCTTTCATTGCTGGTTGTGGACCTGACATCCGTTAACTTTATTTGTGGATAAATGGTCTGGGTGTGACAGATGAGTTCAAGGTGGTCTACATCAGGGATCAGCTCTGAGCCCCTTCCTGTTTGCAATGGTGATGGACAGACTGACGGATGAGGTTAGACAGGAATCACCATGGACTATGATGTTTGCAGATGATATTGTGATTTGTAGTGAGAGCAGGAAACAGGTGGAGGTGGAGTTAGAGAGGTGGAGGTTTGCCCTGGAAAGGAGAGGAATGAAGGTTAGCCGCAGTAAGACAGAGTACATGTGTGTGAATGAGAGGAACCAGAGTGGAAGAGTGAGGTTACAGGGAGAAGAGATAGAGAAGGTGGAGGAGTTTAAGTATTTTGGGTCAACAGTACAGAGTAATGGAGAGTGTGAAAAAGAAGTGAAGAGGAGAGTGCAAGCAGGTTGGAATGGGTGGAGAAAAGTGTCAGGTGTGATGTGTGACAGAAGAGTTTCAGCACAAATGAAAGGAAAGGTGTACAAGACTGTGGTGAGACCAGCCACGTTGTTTGGACTAGAAACAGTGGGACTGAAGAAAAGACAGGAAGCAGAGCTGGAGGTAGCAGAGATGAAGATGCTGAGGTTCTCTTTGGGAGTGACCAGGATGGATAGGATCAGGAATGAATACATCAGAGGGACAGCACATGTTAGAGGTTTTGGAGATAAAGTCAGAGAGGCCAGACTGAGATGGTTTGGACATGTTCAGAGGAGAGACAGTGAATATATTGGTAGAAGGATGCTGAGTCTAGAGCTGCCAGGAAAGAGGTCTAGAGGAAGACCAAAGAGGAGGTTTATGGATGCAGTGAATGAAGACATGAAGGTGGCTGGTGTTAGAGTGGAGGATGCCGAAGACAGACTTGGATGGAGGAAACTGATTCGCTGTGGTGAAGCGAAAACCCAAAAGGAAAAGAATATTTGTTATCTGTCCCTCCAATTTTCAGACCTCAAACAGACCCTAAATATTACAAAATTAGACCATTTGATCGATAAAAATGTGAAATTTCTTAGTTTAAGCATATGTTGTCTCTGTTTGGAATCAAATATTGGCTCATGGGATATCTCAATTACATAGTATCCCAACATTATTCCGATAGTTGGGTTGTAATTTCAGTAGAGCTGTGGACATGGTTGTTTATGTCATCCACCAAGTGCAGTGACACCAGTAAAGGCAGAAAGTTCTGAGACAAAACAGCGGAGGCAAACGTAAAGTGGATGTTCCTTGTTAGTGTTGAGAAAAGGGGAATTTTACTGGAACCTGTATTTGTTTGCAGCCTGGCCTGACCTTGAGTGACTTCAGCGTATTGTGCAGATGGTCTCATACGAAACAAACATGTTGGTGGAAGCAGTCGTTGTCCTGTAAATATGCAACCCCTGGTGACAAACATCCTCTTTTTTCTGAAGAGTCATTGAGTAATCCCCAGAAACCCTGCTGACAGAGAGGCCCAGCTTTGCGGCGATGACCTCTGTGGAGCCAGACAGCTGATTATACAACGTGAAGGAAGAGACAGTCCATTCATTTATGTGACTTTTATACATGTTTAAATCTGTCCCGCTAAAATAAAGGCTGGTTTCCTATACGACGCTGTCCGTCTGATGTGATTGAACGTATAGACCTCTCATCACCGGGTTTTGTTTGCATTTTCTTTGGCCGTACTCCTGATGCAACCTACGTGTGACGCATGAGTCAGGAGGGGTCGCAGTGGTATTTAACTTGGCCCTGCTTTCAAGTTTCAAGTGCTGGATAAATACACCGCAGTCTGCAGGACATCTGCCTCTTTCTCGTTTCATCTGCTCTGAGACGTCGTTGCAGCTCACGCAGACATGAATCCTCTGGGCTTCACTTTGGTTCTGGGACTCCTCGTGGGGATGCAGGCTCAGAACAATGTGATCCGGCCTCTGTGCGACTCCCCCGACGTGGAGGAGGCTGCTCTGGTGGCTCGGGATTTCCTCAACAACCAACACAACCATGGCTACAAGTACGCACTGAACAGAATTGATGATGTCAAGATCTCGACGACAGTAAGTTAGCACATTTACTCTTACACTTATCCTGTTTGTCCTTTTATGGAGAAAAATGGTCAGAATGTCCAAATGCTCCTTCAGAAAACTATTTGTTTCTCTGCATCTGCCTCGGAAACCAATAGCTTTCTTTTGCAAGAAAATGTTTTTGATTTGACTTTTTGTTGCTTCAGCCTGATGGAAGCAGTACATATTTCCTGGACATTGAATTATTGGAGACAAACTGTCATGTGATGGACCCCACTCCTGTGGCCAACTGTTCAGTTAGGCCCAAGCTTATGACGGTGAGGCTGCAAACCATGCCCTTTTTTTTTCTCTTTAGATTCAAGGTTTGAAGATCGTAACCTGCTGTGATTCTGTATTTGTGCAGGCAATAGAAGGAGACTGTGATGTGGTGCTGAAGAAGGTAAATGGTACCCTGACAGTCACTGCGTTCAAGTGTAAAACTGAAGGTAAAAAGGCCACACAACTCAGAATCCTTTGGGTTTTGCTAACTTCTTAACCTCCTTAAATCCAGCAAGCATGTTTTCTTGAATTTTTAGAATCAAGAGAAGACTTATGTTTGGGCTGCCCCACACTGCTTCCCTTGAACCACTCTGCAGCTCTGGACTTTGTCCATGCCTCCCTGACAAAGCTCAACAACGTGACTGAAAATGTAACCTACTCCTTGGTGGATGTTGGAAGGATGAGTTCACAGGTGAAACTAAGCATTCACTGAAAACATTTTTACTAACTGCCATGCATCTGGAAATGGCTTTCACATTATTTCTTTTGATTTTTTTTTAACTCAGGTGGTGTCCGGTGGCGCTCTGTATATCGTAGAATATGTTGTCGTCGAGGCTAACTGCCTCAATGATACCTGCACGCCCCTTAATGACACCATGGCTGTAAGTAGCATTAAGAGCAATTTATAACTCTAAACCTGAAGTGTGCAATTTTTTTTGGCACTTTAGCTACAAAGGGCTCTAAAATTTGACAGAAGGGTCAGACCAGGAGTGGATGCATGGAGTCAAAAGAGAAATTAAATAACATGGAATTTATGTGTTTTTATTGAAAATGAATATATATGTTTTAAAACAGAATATTTTGGAGTTATTTCAAAAGAGTAGGTTTTGTTCCCATTTTAGAGCACTAATGGATGGATGTCTGCAAAAACTCAAACTTAGAGAAATGCTGCATTCATGTGGTGTTGAAATGATCAGAAATATGACTCACAAAGCACACATAAACATAAAAAAATTAATCTTGCATCATGAATGCCAAAAACTTTCTTCACCCAAGTAAAGGTCAATGTATTTGTAGTGCACCAACTATAGCAAGACACCAGAATAAAAGGCAAAATAAAACAATTTAAAGGATTATCATTATCATTGTTTTTTTCCAGTTTGGTGGGCCAGATTCAATAGTTTAACGGGCACCAAGAACATACTTAGCCCACCCCTGTCCCACATCCTAATCTGAATGCTTTTTCTCCATATTAGGCTCGTGGAATTTGCACTGCAAAAGGTCTTCATGCAGAACCTGCTGTCAACTGCAAGATGTTCTCCTATCTGGTAAGATATCTATTTCCTAGATTTTCTATAGATCTGAGTAGCATTGAAAAAGGCTGTCCTCCTGATCCATGCTGGATTTTAATTTGTTCCAGGTGCCCCTTGATGATTCCAACAGCACTGTAGCTGCAGAGCCCGGCCTCCCACCACTTGTCCACGTTCACTCTGGCGGTCACAAACACGGCAGGGGGCACCACAAGCTAACTGCCCTCCATGACCCTCACATGACTGGCCTTTTATCTGCAGAATCAGAGTCTGCCGAAACTGTACCCGTAGCCCCTACTGTACAAGTCAATGCTGCAGTCGCTGACCCTTCCTCGGCTCCTGCCACTTCTTCCTCCTCCGCTTCAGACGACTCAGCCAGTGCAGAGGTTCCTCTTTCCGTGGTGAAGAGAGCAGTTGAAGCACCTACAGCTCAGGCAGACCCTGTTGCTCTTGTGCCCCCATGCCCCGGGAGGATCCGATTTTTCTAGGCATTCACGCACTAAAGACTCAATGCTTGCTTCTTTCATTTACACTTGTGCTAGCATCTGATGTACAAGTATGCACTGTGGTAGGTAGATGTAATGCCAATAGACCAAAATGAGCTATCGGGTTGGAAATTGAAATATGCATTATTGGAAGAAAAAAAATGGTTAAAGATTTGCATGTATTTTGAAGACTAATCTGGTGTTCTTGATCATTTAATGCAGTTTAGTCAGATTTAGTGCAAAATGATTGAAAAAGGTACTGTGATTTCTCTGTGAAAAAGAAGTTCTGATTTAGTGTTAAAATTTGCACGATTGTAATTCCCACAATGTTTATGCATACTGAAAAATCATAAGGGTTTAACGTTTCCGTTTTTCGAAACAAACCTGTGTTTCCGCCCCCCCAAGGTCGGTCATTCTGAAAACAGAATTCCCTTCTGATAAAACTGAATGTCAATAAAAGCCTTTGAAATCCCCAGTCTACTGAAGTGTGCTTGTTTTAAGGCAAAGGTCACACCTCATATCAGTTTTTGCCAACTTTTCCATTTAAAGAAAATAAACTCATGGAACAACATTATAAAGCAGTTTCATAGCAAGAGTTTTAGCCTTGATCTAATTTCCAAGACTGAAGTACAACTTTCAAAAGCTTACATCTATAGATAAAGTGTGGTTTAGATTTTACAAAAAAAAAATTTCCTCTTAAAGTCTATAATGTATGAGAATTAGTGTGCACAACTGATTCATGTTTGCTCTTCCAAATTATGGCCTTTCGAACCCACTGACATTATCCATGTAATGAGATGTGGCTCAATGTTCAAGGGCTCAGTGCTTTGGCTTTAAATAGTCCAGGCAGGACATTTTAATCCTATAGGTGGTAAACTGATCGAATATGCACTGGATCCCCAAAAGAACAAGTAAATTCAAGTTAGTGTTTACACAAAAGGTCAATGTTCAACAAGTATCAATTCCCTGTGAAGCAACATAGGTTTGCAGTGGCAAAGTTCAAGTTTAAGCGGATGTTTAAAGACAAATACCAGATGTTGACCTCTAAAACAGACAATGCAAGGGAAGAAAAAAAAATGAAGTAGTCTTACACAAGCTTGCAGAGTTTGTAACTTTTATTCAAAATAAAGGCAGCTCATCTCGTCTTTTCCTGTTCGGCATGGGGAGGCTTGTTCATTCCTTAAAAAAGAAAAAAGTCATAAGAAAAAAACTTCCCTCCACATGATCAATGCAGTACATTTTGAATATCTATATACACACAAAAAAGAGATTAGTCATACCAGTTGTTGGGTGTTCAGCTGCAGGGCCAAATTGAAACAAGTTTCCTGGAAGGTGTGGTGGAAACATCTGGCTAGAGCCTGGGAGTCTTAAGGATTTCCACAGATCATCAGGTTTTAAGAAAGGCACACTAGGGGACTGCTCAGGAGAAGAGTGTTCTTGAAGAGGATCCTCAGTTGCAGAAAAAGACAACTCAAAGCCTGGCTCATCAAGCCTTGGCATCAAGTTGACATTCCCAATTAAAGGATCAGGTATTCCTTCAAACTCCTGGATGCTTTCATGCAAAGGCTCCTGATTCAGAGTAGCACCGTCAAGGTTTCCTTCAGCACCAAGCTTTTCACCAAAATCAGTTTCTCTGTAAGATACTGGTTCATTTAAACCGCTAGGTTTCCTACCTGGTGGGCCATGCTGGAGCAAGACAAAACTCTGCGGCTGAGAGTTCAGAGTCTGTTCATGCTTCGTGAAGTTTTTTGAAAATATTTCAAAAAGCTTTGCTTGTGAATAGTTCATTTGTACAGAACTATTTTGGTTGGGCACAGGTGCATCCTGGGGCATATAGTGGGGAGAGAAAAACCGCTCTATTTCACGTTGGGAGTCATGTAAATAATGCTTTTGCTCAGTAGTCCTTTTGTTTAATGACTGGAGTTCTTTTGCTGTAAGTAAAGATGGATGGATATAAGGCATGAAACCAGGACTTGAGGGATCACTTCCAACTGAGTATTGACTTTGTTTCTGCTTTGGAAGGCTAACCTGATGAGGCGGATATTGCATTACTGGTTTGTCCACTGACCAAAATCCAGAGGGATCATTGTATTGCCCAACAGAAGGACTTTGCAAGTTTAGCCCACCCATATTTTGGGACAGGTATGTCCAGAAGGGGTGCATAGACTCTCCAAGAAGAGGATCAAATGGCAATTCATTTTTAGCCTTGCTGGGACCACTTCCAGGTTGTGCAGTAGGATTGCCATCTGGTGGATGGAGTTGTGATTGTTTTACGTCCGTTTTTGGAAGGGACTGAGGCACAGCTTGAGCAAAGTTGCTGGACGGCATATTTTGGGACGTTGCTCCTTCAGTAACCTTTTCGGAGACGGGGGCAGCTTCCAAACCGTTATTAAACTCTGTAAATGCCATTAAGGACATGAGTGGCAGACCTGGATAGAACCAAGGTGCATCCTTGTCAAGACCAGTAGGAGCAATATGCAGATGCTGGTGAAAAGCGATCTGTGGACAGCAGTTTGAATATCCATACGGACAAAACTGAGAGCAGTATGCAGGTTGCAGAAATTGACCACTTAGCTGGGGATCTTGTGGAGGAACAGCAATAGTCTGTCCTGAAGAGATTGGCCGTTTTTGGTCACCCAATGACATGATCACCTGTTGTTGAACATTAGTAGTTGGAGAAAGTGTAGCATGCTGGGACTGCATGGGATAAAAAAGGTTATAAGGATAAAACATTGGGCCCTGCACAGGTTTTGCACCTGGCAATGGTTTCTCCACAAGAGCTCCACCACTTGTTCCATAGACTGGCATCTTTAAAGGTTGGCACGGTCCAAGTACTTGTCCTTGACCGACTTCAGTTACAGAGCCTGGAGCCCCAACTGGCATGTTTAGTTGTTGACTTGCATCTACCAATTGAGAGTACAGGCACATCTGCTGGTTTTCTAAGTCAGGGGCTCCAGGCTGTGGTTTTTGAGGAGCTGAGGGTTTTGAAGGAGGCTGAACTGCTGGCTTGGGTGGAAGCCTTGGTGGTTGTTGAGCCTGAGAGGGCTTAGGAGGTGGGGCCTGAGGAACAGCAGTTGGGATTGTTTTTTGTTGATTATACACATAGTAAGGGTAGTAGAGATGATTAAATTGACCGTGAGGAGTTTGAGGGTAAGAAGTTCCAGAGGGTTTTGAGGCTGGCTTCTGTTGACTGTACAGGTTGTAAGGGGTAAATGGGGGATACATTTGGCCATAAGGTATCCCAGGCTTTGTCTGGTTGTATGGATAAAACATTTGATACATGTGCCCAGCAGGTATTTGAGACTGTAAAGGTTTTGACATATCAGATGGCTTGGAAGTTGGATCTTGTTTACCATACATGTTAAAGTACTGGTACATTTGGCCAAGGGATGGGTCAGGTTTTGATTGATTGTACAAATGAAAGGGGTAAAACGGAGGTGCTCCAGGCTGTGATGGCTGAGAGACAGGTTTTACACCTGGCTTCTGTTGAGGATAGTAGTAGTAAAAAGGCTGGTACTCTGCCTGTGGTTTCACATGTGTTCCAGGATATGTTGGCCATGGCTTCTTTGGCACTTTTTTAGGATCCATTGGTTGTAAATGGGGAACATGAAATGATGGATGGTGAGGATGGTAAAGAAATGGGTGAGACGGCTTTGGTTGAAACTTCTGCTGGCTTGAAGGTGGTCTGGTTGGTTTTTGTGGATAAACTGGTGGAAGTCCAATATGGGCTTGATGCAATTGATCTTTGTTTGGTGGTTTGGTAACAGATTGCCTCCTTGTGGGCATAACATTCAGATTTGACTGAGGATAAAAGGGAAGAGGATGGGGACTTTTTGTAGCTTGAATGACTGGTGGAAGTGTAGGAGCTTGTGGCTGTACTCCAGGTGGGGACTCTGGACTTGTTAGGTGAGGGTAAAGGAAACTTTGATAAAAATTATAATATGGAAAATGGGGATAAGGCATCTCCTTCGGTTTCTGATTGGGCATGTTCAGATTTTGTGCATCTTGAGAAAAACCTGGAATCTGTTGTATGACTTGATCAGGAGGAGCAGCAGGTCGCTGTAAAGGATCCGTGGCTGGGCTTCTTGTGGGCCCTGGTTGAGCCATATACAGTGATGGACACGAAATAGTGCTTTCCTGATCTGTAGCCAGTTCAAGTTTGTACAGTCCATCCTGTAGGGAAATTAAAAAATGCATCAAAAATATTCAATTTCAAATCATGGAGGTCCATCTAAACCATACCTTCAGAACAATGCACGGGGCATAGCGAATGGAAATGACCACGCCATCTGGATGCTCGACAATGCTAAACATGCATCTTTTTGTTGCCTGAAGTAGAGGCTCCCATTCTCCGTTCACTAACAGAATAAAAACCAAGGTGAGTTCTAAAATGTCTCAAAGTTTACATTTTACTGTACATACTTAATTGGGCCAATAACTTACCATTTACTCGGATTTTAGAAGCAGAGCTTGTCCCCTCTGTCGTCACAACCATGCCCCCACTGTGACATGTGACCATCGGAGGGTTCATTGACATGTGTTGCATCAAGGGACAGGACATCCTCACTTGAAGTCCACACCAGCGAAGTGGGAGAACATAACTGTCCTCCTGCAACCATAAATGCAAAGATGACCAACCACGTAAAGGTAGGCCTTCATTTTCAGAACAAGACCCCCACCTCAATGGAGACAAAGCAGCCATTGTAAGGCGCAACCAAGACCAAATCTCTCCGCGTTGACCTGAAGGTGTAACCACAGCTCGATGGCAACTTTGACAGTGACAAGGGAGACAAGCCACTTCCTGAGGAATATTGAGAGTATCAGAAAAAAAAAGAAACACTGAAGAGAATTTCATGCACTAAAGTGTATCAAGAGTGTGCACTCACCACGGTCCACAAAGAGGAGAGTTGCAGGGGTTGAGGTGGCACCTTGCACAAGAAGCTTCATGGAGTCTCCTGTGCACTCAACTTTTGGTTCCATTCTAAGAAGTCGCTCTATTCCCAGTGGTTCCTGCTGCATTCCTTCTCCCAATTGCTTTATCTGCCACCATCCTTAATACAACAAGTGGAATATTATAAACAAAAGTTTTTATGTTGCAAAGTTATTCCACAGCAAGCATTAACACTTGAATTTTTAATATTCAGTTCAACATACCCATATCAGCTTGGTAATCGGCATCATCTTCTAGTACATCCATTGTGGAATTAGTTTCACTGAGCTTGGCATCAAGCTGGGATTTCAGTCCAATCAGTAGTCTTCCATGTTGCTGACGACTTTTTTCAGCTTCACTTTGAGTCTGTGTTGACTTCTCATTCGATTCATCTAGTGCCTTTAACCTTGTCAAACTCGTACAATGGCAAAGTGATGTTACAAACGCTAAAAGCCCTAAACACAGTAAAATTATACTGCCCCCACTATCTCGACACGCCATTAGAGCAAAGAAAAAAGCACTGCACTCAGGCAAACAGCCTCAGCAGTGTCCCATAAAAGGTCAGACCTGTTTCTAGTGGGTATGTTTGAGCCTAAGTGAGCTGACTCCACTTCCAATTAAAGCTAATCAAACACCTGATGGCAGCAGGTGTTGCCAATTGTTGATGACATTTTGACAAAAATGCCAAGTCTGTCTTTAACACATTTTGCATTTGTTTGCTAAATAAAGTTTCTCTTACATAAAAAACTGTGGATTTAGGATTTTGCCAATTCATTTAGGAGTTTAAAAGAGCTTTAGGGAGAACAATTCACCATTAAAACCACATTTCACCTTCATGCAGACTAAATATAAAGAACTGTCCAATAGGCTTGCTATTATAGGTAGATATTACAGTTTCCACAAGCACATGAAGTATATTGTGTTACAAATAATCTAAATAGACATTTATAGGGTGAGGTGACACATTAGTTGTTTATAGTTTTGATTTTCACTTATGCATATTTACCACTTACTTCTAAAGCCATCATTTTGTGCCCTGTAGCTTTGTTCAGTTTATTTCTCATTTAAAATATAGTGTAATTTGAATTCTTGAGAAGTAGCATGCCCTTTATAAGTTATTCTGTTTCAACTTAAGTCCATCCATAGTGGGGCATTTTCATGTCTAGGGCATTACAGGAAGTCAGTCCTATTACACAAAACCTAAAAGCTATTCTCAAGAATATGAATTTAGATTTCCCCTACATGATCTATTCAACACTGATTTTTTTTTTGTTTTAAGATTAATAAAATAAAGAGACACCTGATTCATTTCTGGTTGGAACATTATTTTTTTATTTCATCTGTCAGTAAACAAGACATCAATTCATGGCATTTTCAAACATTTTTGTGGCATTAGCTTTCAACTCAAAACAAAATACTGCAGGTGTTTTTTGTTTATTTCTGTACATTTCCCACAAAATCTGGAGATAACCAATGCCAAAGTATCCTTCATGAGAGTGCCATTAAAAGCAATTTCTTTCAAAAAAAAAAAAGAAGAAAATTCTAACTTGGAGTAGCAACAAAATTAGATATTGATTTTATGGCACAGAATACAGGTATTCTCAAAATTTCACAAGACAGCTTACAAATGTTCTAATTCCAACCAACACCATTTTCAATACGTTTAGTGAACACAGCAACGGGTTTTTTTTTTTCATTTTAAATTTACTTTTCAGTACCATACTATGACAATATGTGAATACACTTTAAATGACTAAAGCACAAGGCAAAAAAAAAAATCCCCAAGGTGGTGGTGGAACCCAGCAGCCTTGGTTTACAGTCAAAAATGCATTCATACTGTAGTAAGATGACAATGTTGTTTGATTAATAGTTGAACAGGAAGTCAGCAACAAATCAGTTAGTAGTGTATGGTTTTAGTCTAAAGAAGCAGTTTTACAGTCATCTGAAGTTGTGCAAGTAATTTACAGTCAATAGGTGTTGCCTAGAACCATCTTTTGGGATCAACTGGAGTGATGTCTTGTACTGCAAACTGATCCAAATGAGAGGGTGGAGGGCCGTGGAGAGGAGAGGACCTCACAAATGTGATTTACAGCAAAAAATTTACAAATGGACAACACCGACACCTCTCAGCTGTCAGGGGGAATGTCCACAGAGAGATGTGACGTATGACAATCTCAATAAGGCCGACGCAACAGCCCGACACCACGCCAATCACCTTTAAGACCACATTCAGGTACAACAGTAAAAAAAATAAAATAAAATAAAATCACCTCCCATGTGGTTTTCTATGGAGGTTCAGAGGATGGGAGGCAGATGAGAAGATGGTTTTGGTTGGAACGCTGGATCGGTTGGGGAGCTGAGCTGGAGTCGATGCGCTAACGGATATGCATGCATGTAACTTCTGAATGCCCACATGCCATTTAGGAAAGAACAGAGATGGGGAGGAAATACAGTTCTCTCGAGTGATTCCCAGCTGTCACCATGACGTTTGCCCCTCTTCATAATAAACACGACAGTTATTGAAGCTGTGGAAGTCCAAATTTTGCTTACATCTTTTTATTATAATTTTGCATTTTTAACAAGACATTTTGGTTAAACATATGAAAGAACATGCTATAACTGTAGTGCCAAAAAAATTAAACAAACTGGGAGGGAAAACAATGTAGTGAGAGTTAAGTGAACTACAAGCTGTATATAAAAATAGACTGGGTAGAAAGGAACAATGTATGCCACCTAATCATTAAAGTAGTGTCAACACAATATGATGAAAGGTAAGTGAGCTTCTAAGTAGAGGAGGTGGCGATGCTGCTTAATATCCAGACTTCCTCAGGTAATCAGCCATTACATGTGCCTTCTTGTTTAAAGTTCCACCATGGACCGCCTCCTTTCCCATCACTAAAACCATTACTGGAGCACACAGGAGAAAGAAAAAAAAAAGAAACAAAAAAAAATGAACAAAATTCAAAAGTCTCCCCCTTTCAGGATGAAGGGGGGGAACAAAGGTGACACAGTATCTTACCACTCTTCATTGCTATTAAAAAGTTTCCAAGACATTTGACTGCTTGAAGGAGAAATCTTAACAGCAATCTTTCTTTTTTTGTCCCTCAGTTTGACCTAAGTAAGCTTGAAAAGCATTAAAACCCTGAATCCCTCAAGTATTTTGCCATTGAGTAAGCCTTCTTATTCAAGCCGCCTCCATGGACCCCTTCTTTGCCCATTACAAGAACCAAAACTGAAAGAGAAGAAATAGAAAAAAAGGGGACAGTTAAGAAAAAGAAGATAAAGAAATTTTAAAAATAAAAAGGATCATTGTAACAGTTTTCCCACCATGCAGGGCAAAAGGTCAGCAGAATTTTGCAGCATCCACACATTTCCTGTGATTTTCAATCAGTCAAAGCTACATGACTGATGAGCCTGTTGGTACATGTTCCATGTGTGATTCTCATTAGAGTAAATGTGCAGAACAAATTTGAGCAGTACAAGCATAAACGCCACCATTAAGGCTGGGCAATAAATCGATTAATTCACACATTTTGTGTTATAATTTATTTGTTTATGATGCCACATTGTTCTATAAGCCTTTATACAATTTGTATTTAGTTGTACTTTGAGTTCAACTTTCAAAAGAGGTGTTAAAATAATAGTTTTTACTTGTAATTTTTGTTAAAAAGAAAAAATATAGATATTTTTAGGCTGCATCGCCCAGCCCTATTCACCATCTTTAATTTTTCTGATCATTTAAAAAATGTGCATCAAGATTTCGTTTCCTCATTAAATATGAACAATGTTCATCTTTCAAAACCACAAGGAATCCAATTAAAAGGCTGGAAGCATTTAAGTTTTCGTGAAATATTCAAGACCAACTGAAAGACTTGATACAAGCGTCCTGACAAGAGAGGAAAAAAGTGGATGCTGGAAAGCTGAGGGAAAAACCAGGTGGGAAAAAATAGGAAGTTTTTCCAGTGATTCTCAGGTAAGGTTGCAGGGGTTGACTTGGGTAGATGACAGCAACATTTGAGACACTGTTGCAAACAGTTTGATGATTCCAGAAAGATGAAGATGTGGAGGTAAACAAGAAGAAGTGGAACGGAGGAGGGGAAAAAAAAGAAAACCTGAGCTGAAAAAGGAAGAACCAAAATGTATTTATTTTTTCCAGTTCTAAAACTGTTCAGGGGTTTGTAAAAGTCACTCATCCAAATTACCTGTCCAATAAACTTCTCGGAGCGGAAGATTTGGTTTCTTAAATGCAATTTGTTTACTAAAATAACACAATTTAACAGATCACTAGAATATGTTTTATCGATCTCCTAAATATTAAAATGGCATAAAGTAAAAGCATATGCTTTCAGCTCAGGCTCCAGACTATCAACTTGTTCTTTTTTTTTGTTTTGGAAAACCTGATTTAAAAAGAATAAAAGATCAGTAATAAAAAAAAATGCAGCTTCAGCTCAGCCTGAAAAAGACAAAAAATTCCATTAAACAAACTGTAATCATATTGTGAAGAAAAAGCTGTCATCACTACACCAATTATTTGAACTATTATGAATATTTTATTTGTAAAAAATGATAATCCTAAAAGTTATAGCTCATGAATGACCAAATTGTCTAAAAATGTTAGGCTACTTTGATACTAAGATAGTAAAAATCAATTTTTGCTTAAATTATGTAATGCCGGAAAAATTTTATCATACAGGAGAGATAAGTCTGGAGCCCTTAGCATAAAAAACAAATATGCATATTATTGAGGCCTTTATTTGGAAACTTGCAACAGAAAATCTGACAAATTCTCCCTTCATACAGCCAAAACATCAAAAACACAGAATGGGAAGAGCATGTTGATGAATGGAGGAAACTGTGATGGTGGATTTACCTTTTCCTGCTCTCCCAACAGAGATATTGTATGTGGGCTCTCCTCCTTGGCTCTTTGTCCGGATATCCATCGTCCAGTCGCCCTCATCATGGAGACTGTCTCTCAGCACCGAACACTTCTTTGAGCCCAGAGTCAGGCCGCTGGTGTAAAAGGTCTCTCTGTCTTTGCCCACAAGGACATCAATTTCTTGAGACTATTAAAAAAAAAAAAAAGAATCAAAACACACACACATTTATCTTTTATTTATTTATTATTATTATTTTGCATTAGTTCAACTTATTCCTCTCGCTCCAGTAGCAACCAATGACTAAATTCTCTTAAATTGATTAAAATCTCACTTTTTATTATCCCATCTAAAAAAAAAGAAAAATATAAATATACACTGACAGAAAAAACATTTTGTCTGACTAGAATGATCAAATCATAACTTTTTTTTTTTAATGGCATAAGCTCTGTCTATATAAATAAAGTTTTGCTATTTGAACAGTTTATATTTTTAAAAAATGACTAAATTATGGCCATTTAAAAGCATTTAGAAATATTTTAATGTTCCCTAAATAAAAAAGGGGGGTATAAAAATGTATTAAACAAAATAAAGTTAGCACATTGGCTTTGTGAATAAGTGCTAGCCTGCAGATCTTAGTCCAAATCCCCTGCAGCAGTTCTCGCCCCTTATCCATAACCGGGCAGTCATGAAGGCCAGGAACGGAAGTAACGTGACGTAAGCGTCTCGCTGCAGCCCCTAATGCCACCCTCACAAATGAATTAAAATAAACCTATAGCTTATTCCAACAAATATATATTTTTATGACCGGTATTTTGTGGTTGCTTAGGCTGGTTTTGTCGTCCAGCCTGAGCGCACAGACGCCGGACTAGGTCTTTTAAACCACAGGTCGCCGGTAAAGCAGCTTAGCTGTGAGGCACACAAAAGCATGCACGCTCCTTGCCAACCAGCTAGCCGCTTTTAAATTAGCATTAACAATTAGCGGCGTTTGATTTATTTTATAGATTTTACTGAATAAAACATAAAAATACAATTACATGTGTTTTATCTACGTCACAGAGGTTTAATCATCCAACGTTTTTTTCCTTATTCTTCCTCGCAATTAGCAGACACACAGGCCATCCGACATGCTAGCTAGCTTGCTGGGCTAATTCGGGAGCGTTAGTCCGCGAGGTAACAGTTTTGTCGCCGTTTAGTCTGGGGATGAATATTCGAGAAAGACAGCGTTTAGCAGCCATATACCCGCATCCTCGATATCCCACCACCCCTCCTTACCGTGATGTTGTTGAAAGTCCCACCAGGATGAGCTGCCCAAACATATTTGGCGTCCGTATACCCAACAATGGCGCTATCCTGACAGCTGCCATCGGCCATCAGGTTTTCCACGTAGCTTTGCCAAGACATGCTCAGTGAATTAATGCTACACTTAAAAATAAACTGCACTTCCTAAGGCAAGCTTGCCAAAGAGACGGACAAGAGGAGGCAGGAAGAACCGCGGCGCGATTTCAGTCTCCAACTCACACTTCAACGCTGACCACCGCGAAGGCTGGGGCAGTGAGGCGGCGGCTGGGTGTAGTCCGTATCAGATCACTCCGCACAATGAGCTGCTGGCGCTTTTATGGCTGCATGCGGCGGAATAAAAGACGGATTTATCAGCTGAGCCGGGCAGGAATACCGCGTTCCACTCAGGCTAGTGGGGACGCCCTGATTTAATGTTTCAGCATTTTATTCCATTTCCATTGTCTTTCGAATATTGTATAATAAGGACGTGCCCAGATTGCAAAAGTGTCGACATAATCATTGCCCTTTAAAAAATAATAAAATAAAAATAATTAAAAACAAGAAAACCAGATTTTGTTTGCAGCAAATTCAGCCATAATTAAATAAATTAAATTTAAAACAATTAGTTTTTAAACTAAGAATTTTTTTTATTTAATTTAAAAAAAAATCCCAATTGACAAAAAGTTAAATCTGCATAAAATGATTTAAAAAAATATAAAGTCAGAATGATGGAATTTAACAAAATGAAAATTCTTTCTATTCCGATTTAAGAATGAACAAACAGAACACTAAAAACAAGTAGCTACAGTATTTTACGTACACTAAGTCACTTTGGTGCATAAGTTGCAACAGACAAAATCTGCATAGCAAGAATTAAAAAAAAAAAAAAGTTGCACTTTTGGGAAAGTTAAATGCGAGTTAAAGAATGGATATCTTGAAAGGCAAATCATAATAATGGAATAGATAACAATAGGCTAATGGAGATGCACTGATTTCATGTTTTCATATTTATTTCTATTTCCATTTCCAAGGTGATACCCAGATTGCATACGTGTCAACATTTTTACCAACCCCTTTTAAAAATACATTTAAATTAAAAACACTAGATTTAAAAAAACTGTTTTAAAATAATTTAAGATTCTTAAATTCTAAACAAATGTAACTGTAACTCTAGAATGCCAAAACACAAAGCTAAATCAGCATGAAATAACAAAAAAGAAATTTAGGTAAGAATAACAGAATTAAATTAAATTAAATTACTTCATATTCCAATTTAAGAATGAATAAAAAGCACCAAAAAATGAGTAAGTATCATCTTTTAAAACAATCTAAAACAACAACAAAAAACAATTGAAATCACCCTTTTTAAGAAATGTATTTAATAAAAGAACAGATATTTAATCTTTAAAGGCATATAATAACAATGGAGTAAATAACAATAATAGACTGAATATACCCTCACACAATGATGCTTAATTAGCTTCATGAACCATATTCGAAGGACTGTAGTGTGTTAGTGTAACATACTAACAATTACTCTGAAAACAATAGCATAAAGAACATTCTAACAAGTCAAATAAACTGTATAACTTAAAATCAAGATATCAATTCTTTCTTTCTCTGGGGTGATTTGGAACAATTCAGTAATGTAAGTACAACCACTTCTAATGTAAATGCAAGTTTCTGGCTTCAAAACATGTTCACAAGTCGCTACACAAGTTATTTTTTTAGTTGTCCTGTCCAGTATCTGTGCAAGCAGAAAAGAGCTAAAAGCCTCCTATGTTGGACAGAATTTACTGTTACAATAGAGTCTTTTGGCACACAAGGTTTATTTTTGTATGACCCACCTTTGTATTTGAGGCTAAACTTTATGTTTATGTGCATTTTTTTTTTTTTAGATTGGAAGGAAAAATGAAGAGAGAAGGAGAAAGTGGAACGTTACAGATTGGGATAAGGGTACAAAAGAAAGGAGTGGGGAGAATCACAAAGCAACAAGTTGCTGGAGAGTTATCATCATTACTGTTGGGTAGATGTTCGTCAAAAGGGCGGGGCCTGTCCAAAGACACACTCAAATATGACAAACATACCTGCTGGCTCCAAAAATCTTCACACACAAACATAGCAGCACATACACAAAACAACTACAGCACACATGCACATACTTGACATTACACATATGTGTGATGTCAAGTATGCATCACACATACTGAGATAACATCTTTGCTCAGGTGAGTTTTGGTGCTGTATCGTGGTGGATTAAAGAATGTAAAAAGAGGGAGAGCGCCCGCACACCCATCAACAAAGATCTATATAGAGGCGAGGCCACAGTGGTAGCCAGGGCCCCCCAGACACCTGCACGGGAAAGCAGATCGAGGAAGTCCATCTCAGACAACTCAACGTTAGTCACAGCCACCCAGACCAGGGCCAGCAGGACCACCACAGCGCCAAAGAGCAATGGAAGCCAATGGAAGCTGCAGCCCAGCCAGAAAAATAGCCCCTCTGCCCCGCCAGGGGCCCAGCACAAGGCCCAATCCACTGGAAGTTCTGACAATCCCCCACCCCAACCCCAGGCACAAACCAGGACCCCCCAAGGGAGACCTGCCTCACACTCCAGGCAGTACCCTGTATGGGAGTCCAGTACGAAGCAAGGCTGGAACCACTCGCCCGAGAGGAGGACGCCCAAGAGAAGCGTGGGTACCCAATGAGCATGGTAAGCATTGGCCAACCAGGCTCCCCCACTGTATGCTACGCAAGTTTTTGAGTCAGTTTTTAGGCTCTACGTCGAAAACACACATCTATTGATCGAGCAGCAAACGTTAAAACAGTTGAACTATGACCCGTCAGGACGTTTGGTAGCTTCCTTTTCAAAGTACGGAAGTGTAAACTGTTTTAAAATTCATCATGAGGGAGAAATTAATCACTGTGGTTTGTGTCTGGCCAGAATTATGTGACTCCATGTCTTTCATATATTGGAACGGAGCTGTGAAAGAAAAAGTCTGGAGCGTCATTTGCACATGTTGACACTTCAAAAACCAACCTTCTTCCAACTGTAAGTGCATGTTCTAGTATCAGGGAGCGTCAGTCCAGTATGAACATCATATGCTAAAAGCATGTTCAACAATGACCATTTAGTACTTTCTTGATTGAGAAGCACACGGTCAGTGTTAATGCAAAACTGAACAACGTTTCTTCTTCTGTGTTGCTGTCAGTAACAAATACTGATACACTAATCTACAGTGTCCTCTAGTGGTTGTTGCTATTTATTTATTTTAAAAAATACATTTACAAATAAGTTGCACCTGAGTGTAAGTCACACCATAGACAAACTATGCAAAAAAAATAAAAACTAAACTTATACTCTGAAAAATACAGTAAAGTGTTTAAATTTGAATTGCATGTCAGAATGTTTAAAGTAAAGCAAATACTCCAAAACGACTAAACTAATGGATAGAAAACTAAAAAAAAAAAAAAAAAACTCTGAATATAAAAGTTTAGAATAATTGCATTATCATTAGATACATGATTTCTATGGGAGAAAGAAAACTGGAGAATGTAGAAGTTTAGAGCTGAATAGTTTCACTGAAGGTAAAATCTTTTACTGTCAACACAAAAGTGGCATGTTTTCATAATATACCTCAAAATGTAGATTTTTTTTTCTGTGAATCCGCTATTGAAATTTAACTTAGTATATTTTTGTCTTTACACAGAATCAAGTTTATCTTTGACACAAACTAAACAAATATTGGATCACTTTTGCCTTACTTATTAACAGAAGCCTTTAAGTTTTTGTAATTCTGCATGAACAGTTTAGTTTTGTTCATGTTATGAAGGATGAAAAGCCCACCTGTAACCTTTGTGCACATAATCTAAAAAAGGCAAATATTTGGACTGATTGGTACTGCTGATATTTTTCCAGTTATGTCCAATCCAAAGAAATACAATCATGTAAGAGCATTTCTAAATGTAGTTCTGAACAAAATGCTGCAAAGAGACGCTTAACTCAATGTTTTCACTGTGGTTTGATCCATTAGATGTATGAGCAGACAGAGCTGTGTCTCCGCTTTTGACTGACACCAAAAATATTTCAAAAGGAGCAATTAAACTTATGATTTAGAAACTGCTATAAGTGTTTTTTCATTTGATTTGATTTTGATTTTGGGCACAAAATCCATTTTCACTGTTACTTTAAGCAAAAATGTTCTTTTTATTTTATTGATTGAGAAACTATAATGGAAAATAACAGGGAGAAGTGGAGAATTTTGAGCAAGTACTCATGAATGACCACTGGGGGCAGTGTTATCCATGACTTGAGTTCAGAAGTGAAGAAACAGGAAATACTTTTTTCAAGAGAGTAAGCAAAAAGCAATAAAAATATAACTATTTTGTTCTTTCTAAATGTCAAACTGGACATTTTGCTTTCCTGAGTCATATTTTTTTCATTAGATTTTGTACAATGACATTAAATGTCTTATCTTATTAATTCTTTTATCTTATTTTGCCTTATCATAAGAACAAATAAGATATCTTATATGATTAAATATCTCATAAAAGTTGCATACATCCATCACATAAACTATGAGAGGAACAGTCAAAAAAGTTTTTCCTTACTTATTTGAATGATCTTTTAATTTGGTGGATTCAATCCATGCAATTTGGGCTTTTCTAAGCCCCGGTTCATCAGAAAATGCATCACAGTACACTTCGGACAGAAAACAAACAAAACATCATGCTCTTTGCTTAAGATGACTCACAAATTTAAAAATCTATGGCTAAGAAACCTTTTCTCTTTAAGGTTTATGTGTGATTTTATTCTGGAATTTCAAAAAATCTTTGATAAAATTCAGTGACAGAGTGACTATTTTATGTTTCTAACACCATCCTGTTATATATGAATATTATGTTATGGAGCAATCCCATCGTAGAATGATTATTTATATTGAATAAATTCACTACAATTTCACATACTTATTGTAGACTTAGACCTTCACTGAAGGCTTTGCAGGCCCTGATAAAACGCCACTGATAAAATTGTTGTTTTTTTATCAAAACATAGCAAGTTTTGAACCAAGGAAGATATAATGCAGCAATTATAATTATTTAAAAATATCCGTAAATTTAGTGAAGAAAACTCATTGTGAATTGGGTATTGCACAACTCACACAGAGTGCTAATAATAATATCAGCAACAGTGCAGCTTACAGAAATGTTGCAGAGGATTATAAGGAAAGACCTGATGCCTTCAGGTGTTTTCAGGGAGATCTAGCAGAGAATCTTTTAGTTTGATGCATGAATAAAAAAAAAGTTCACTTCTATACCTAGCCATTCTGGTGTAGTCAGAACTTTTTCAAGGGGGAAAAAACCCAAAACACTCAGCATGAAATGAAAAAGAGAAATTCTTGAAACATAAATTATTCACACAGGTTCCACATGCTAGCAATAAATTCCGTTTCATCTTACCTCAGGACTGCATGACCTTCATCTGGTTTGTAGGGCTTTAGTTTAGCTTTGGTATGTTGGAAAAGAATGTTAAACGTAAAATGTGAAGCGACCATGCATCGAACCTGCAAACGCATTTCAGGGTTGAGAGTTTTTCAGACAAAACATCTTCGCATCATGTGCCCGATCAAAGATCTGGTTTGTTCTGTGTCACATGATGTTTTAAAGGGAGGCAAAACGCCATGCCAATTTGCAGAGAAAGACAATGAATCCAAACACATTTCAATTATATTAACAAACGGATAAAAGCGGAAAATACACAACAGAGTTTAGCTCATGAGTAATCATAATTCTGTGTCAGCACAAGCAGTAAAGGAAGTAGTTACTTCCTTTCCTTACAAAAAGGTACTAAAACCATAGAAAAAATATTTCAGTCCATATTTTAATACTTGCTGGGGTGAGAAAATGAGAAAATTTTAGTACGTTATGCTTAAAGTTAAGAAATCAAATAAAAGTTATAATTAAGGATGTCATAATTCTCAGTATAAACCAAATCATATGTTACACCATTGAACCAAAATGGGGGAGAGTAAATGGTTGCGTCCGTACTGCAAAACCATTAGGCTTATGCTTAAAGTGTTAAACATGTATTGTTTTAAGTTTGACATGGATTTATTATTCATTAGTTTTTATTACATTACATCAAAGTTTTCTTAATTGCTACTTATTAGGAAATTTAAATGGGGATATTTCTGAATTATAGCTTCTTTTTGTTGTTATTTTAACCAGACAAATCATACATCAAACTGAAACCAAACCATGACCCAAAAATCTGCATCCCTAATTATCAATAAAATAAAAAAAAAAAAAATATTCTGGTTTTCCTAAAAACTTGACATATTTTAAAAGTGTTCCCATTGGTCTTTTCATAAGATTCGATGTTTTTAGACAAAATAAAAAAGAAAATATGTTATTTAAGACAAAGTTTCTGCAGAGTGACATAAATTCATCAAAAAATGTCCTCAGAATTGTGGGCGGGACTGTTAGTAGAGTGAGCCTGCTCTCATTTCCCAGCATCCTCTGACTCCTGACTTTGTTTTAGTGCCTTCAGGGCGTCGATTTTATGCTCCGACACGAAAAACCAATCGTTTTTCGCAGTCTTTTGTGCCCTCAGCAATTACGTTGTTGAGTTTGGATAAAAGTGTTTTTTGAGGTTATTGCTGATGTGATATTGTTGTGTGTTGTTATGGAGCCAAGGAGCACTCATTTTAAACTATGATGGTCTGACACATTAATGTGATTGTGTTGTGTTTGTGTGAAACAGCACTGGAACTTCTACAAATGAATTGCCCTCTGGGACCAATAAAGTTTTCTGAATCTGAATCTGAATCTGAATCTTTATTTGCAGTCTGTGCACTAGCTGACAGCCCCACCCCGAAAACTAACTTCTTATTGTTTAAAATTATTCTATGGAAACATTCCTATGATTATTTCATGTCCACAAAAAATAAGCTGTTGTTACGCCCCAGTCTATGATTTTGAAAAAAACTGAGCTCAACAAAATGAATAAATTAAGTTGAAAGAGCAACAACATTTAATAGAGTTTAAAATTCAACAATTTAGGTTATACAGAGAAAAACTATTATTAAGGAACATACATGGACTGGCCCTGAGTGATATACATTTCTCCTTTTTGTTCTCTCAAGAGGCTAACTACACCCTTTAGGACGTCCCCTGTGTGGATCCGTTGTCATTTGTTTTTTTTCTATTGTAAAGTTCCCAGTGTTTCATTTTTTTAACCAGTTTTTAGCCAAAAACAAAAAAGTCTTTGTTGTTTTTTTTAAAGACACATTTTCTTCAGTCGGCACAGAAGTTAGTCTCCAGCTAATTTCCAATCAGGTCTTTGCTTAGGCTCTCTCCCACTAGCTTATAGCACCTCACAAGCCCAAGATAAAGTTAGTGTAGGAATAAATAAAAATGGCGAGCAATATTAGAGCTATCGAGCTATACAGTGTTGATCTAGATTGGCAGGTCAGATGATGGAATGAAGATGTACATGGATCTATTTATCTCCAAGTGGATGCTTGAGAATTGTAGCAGAGAAACAAGACTTAAGCCCGCCTAAACCTGAGATTTTCAAACCGCAGGTTTTTATCTGTTTCTGATACAACACAGTTTGAAAAAATAAATACTCAGAAATGCAGTTTTATATAAAAACTGTATAAACTGTATAAATGCAGATTTATACACAAGGAGGGCTCATAACATACTACATTTTATACTGATGCATGGTTTTGCTAGTGGGATTGCTAGTCTTTCTGATTTTTTTTACTTTATTGCACATTTTTTCAATTTACAGAGATTCACAATTCTCAGAGTTTCGGAAACTATCAATATACAAATTGAAATCAGAAAAAAATACAATGAAACATGGTTTTCGGACAGAGAATTTACATTTGTGAATATGATATTTGGCCAAAATGAGCATGAAATGTATTGATAAAAGACCAGAATCCTTTTGTATTTTCCTTGATATGTGACCCATCAAGACATCCTTCCAGAACAAAACAAAACCAGCTTTGATTTTCTCACCAATTAAGTCACACATTTTCTGCCAGAACACTTTAACAAAGTGTATCAAAGTTCAATCGTCTTTCTGACTTCTTATTTTTCCGAGGTTCCCTGAAAGCGTCACCAGTCTTTGGAATTCATCAACTGCCTTTACGTAAACAAAAGTGCGCACACCTCCTACCCACGATGCAGCGCGGCGGCTGAACACAACATAGCCATCTTGTCAAGAGTTGTCTGGGTGAACGAGGCGACTGCACGCTCCCAGAAGATTATCACTTTTAAAAAGCTTATATTTCAGAATAGTATTCTTGTTTTTTTCTTTACTGCTGATATTATATAAGGGACGCTTGGCCGCAAACGATACAGAACGTGTGAGGAGAGGGCACACAGGACCGCGTTCGGGAAGATGTCTCGCATACTTGTACCGACGTAGGGGGAGTGTACGGCAGCCAGTTGGTGTGAAGCGTTAGCTCGCTTGTTGAGTGAAGGGCTCCGGGCCCTCCTCAGCCCAAAGCAGCCCCCGGAAGCTGGGGAGCACAACAGCCCGGCGTACACCGGACAACCGAGGATACCAGCAGGCCAGAGCGGACCGCCTCGGAGCTCCCGCAGCCCTTCGTCGGTGCGTGGAGTCCCGGACAAGAAACTGCGAAACGCAACAGGAGACCAACAGGAAGAGAATGACGCAGATTCATTTTGATAACAGTTAAGTAGACGGACAAAACCCAACGCGAACGTGCTGTTGATGCTAGCAGCTCGTCTGCTTTTTGACCGACTCGGAACCAGACTGTCATTATGTCGAAAATGCCGGCGAAGAAAAAGAGCTGTTTTCAGATTACGAGTGTGACTCAGGCCCAAGTGGCGGCTGTCGGTGCTGCCGACGACACCGAGAGTCTGGACGACCCGGACGAAACGCGGAATGAAGACGTCTCGGCGGAGATGTACGAGCCCCTCCGAGTGGAGGCTGCCTGCGACAGAGGCTCGCCCGAGGACGGCGTGAATAACGTCGGGGAGGCCGACGCTGTGGCTTCCCCCGGTGGGGAGCCACGCAAAGGGGGAGTGTCCGGCTCCAGTCAGGGTGTTCAGCAGCAGCAGCAGCCGCCGCCTCCAACACCCGGCGTGTCAGTCACCACATCACAGCCTGCTGCAGTGACCAGCGCCGCTCCTCCTTCCAGCACCTCCACGGTGAGCTGCTCCTCACGTTTCAGGGTCATTAAACTCGATCATGGTACCGGAGAACCCTTTCGCAGGGGCAGATGGACATGTACGGAGTTCTATGAGAAGGACTCCGAGGCCTCCCATGCTGGAAGGACTGTAGATAGTATAAGACACGGCAGCATAACACTGGACCCCGCTGCAGACAGGGACAGTGGGCTGGGGCTCACGGTAGGTTCAGTTGTTTCCCCTGCAACACACTCGAGTCTGAGCTTGGGCTCCATGGCAGAGGCCTCCCACTCGTCCACGCGCATGCACCCAGTGGAGACACCACCACAGCAGATCGTGCATCCCAACTACAGCTTGAAGCCAGCAGCCACTCCGGTTCCATCAGTCGAAGGAGTTCTCCAGAACATGCTGCCTGTTGGTCAGAACGGCCTGCCTCAGCCCGTTCTCCCCATTCAGAAGTCACCCATCGTGACCCCATCAGCCCAGCCTCTTGTGTACCCTCCCCAGCAACAGCCGCTTCTGCCGCAGCTTCCTGTTGGCCATCATCAGTCATCAGGGCACGTCCAGAACCAGACTGAGTACTATCAACCTCTGGGGCCTGCTACTGGCCAAACACTCCCAGTGTCCAGACTCTCTATCGGACAAGGCTCCATTCCAGTCTCTGGGGCGGTGTCGGGTCAGGTTGAAAACGCCGTCGTAGCTGGAGCAGGACCTGTATCTGCTGGACAGACCGCATTGCTGGGAGGAGCGGGAGGCCCCATTCATGTCGGAGGCTCCATCGTGCCTCCCAGCCACCCCATGTCCTCCGTTGTACAAAACGTGCCTGTCGTCGCAGTGAGCTCCAGTGTGCCCAGCACTGGGCCCGCCGCCGTGCTCAGTGCCTCCAGTGCAGCCATGCCAAATGTGACCACCTCCAGCTTGCCTCCCGCTCAGAGAACTGTCAGCAAAGTTCCGGGAGTGCAGGCCTCCCTCGCTGCTGGATTTGGACTGATGGAGGGCAGCGCCGGACGGAAGTCGGAGGGGATTATCTATGCACCGTCTCTGGTTGTCTCTGGCAGGGAACAGGTGAAGTCCCTCATGCCTGAAAGCCTGCAGCTCGCCACCCCGACTGTCAACAGCCTTTTTGGGATCACCATACCTGTCGACGGGGAGGAAGACAGGTAGTGTTTACTCTGCATCTTCACTTGAAACCCCCTTATGCTTTCCCACCCTCCTGACATCTGACAGCCTTGCTTTGATTATTAAAAAAAACAGCTTATCTTGTCAAACACATAAGGTTTTTCCCCCTTGTGAAGTAAGGGGCAGTAATGGAAGCAGGGGAGCGTGTATGAGGAAGAGAGCAGTGGAACACAGGAAGGAAACATGTTTGTTGCTTCTTATTAAGCCCTAAAGAAGTAGGTGGAGTGTAGAACGTCTGACACCCACGGCTTCCACTGCTCAAGCAATGGCTTGTTAAAACACATGAAACCTCTGTGTGTGAAAGCATATACATTTGTGCAGTGTGTCACCCTCCAGCCTTTAAAGCCAACATCAGCATGTTGTTATGAGTCAGCACAGTCTTTTCAGCCTCATAAATTAACTGCATTCCTCTTGTTTTAATAACTTGCAGTTCCTGGAAAATGTGATTTAAACTTGCAGATTCTCTTCAAGAGGAGCTGATCCGCTTACACCAGTGTGATCGGAAGTGTCGACAAACCCATTTTTGGCGCGCAGTCGCTCTGTTAATATTCAAATCAAAAGCCGAGCGCATAATGAAACCCAACGTTTCAGTCTGAGTACATGCAGCATGAGCTTCTTGCAACAGTTTTAGTAGATGGCACTCGCATGCGGAAATGATTGTCTGAAATCTGTAGTGGTTTCCATTTTCAACCTCACAGAGGTGCTAGGAAGTAGAACAGACAGGAAATGCAGAGCATAATAAAAGGCACACATTTTTTGGGGGAGTTTTGATTGGCCGTTAACGTAATGACAGCATGTCATGCACCCTTCTGATTATTTTAACTGAGACCTTTTTGCTTTTATTTAATGAGGGGTATGACGATCTGAAAAACACAAGCCTTCAGTCTACTCTCATGTCTTGAAATAGTCAAAAAAGAGAGATGAATAAATAGTACTATTATAGACTTGTTTACCTCCCTGTTATGATCTTGAGCAATAGTTTTTGAAGAACTTTAAATTCTTGGAATATTGACTGGTTTTACTTTTCTCTATTTTTTTTTATTGTGAACTATGCATCCAGCTATTTTCAGAGGATTTGGTCAGTTATTCTGTTTGTGTATACTTTAGTAGTTTCTTTTTATTTTACTCATTTGACAAATATAATCTTTGTAAAACACTGAGATCTGAAATTGATTGATGGGAAATACTAAGGGTGTATTCAGACTGAGAAAGTTTGTTGGTTTGGATCGAGTCCTGAAGATTGCGTTTCGTCTGTATTCAGACTGCTGTCCACCGGAGATTTCTGTTTCCAACCAAACCTTTTAAACAAAACCACGTGACTAAAGATCTCTTCAGTCATTGGCCCTCGATTAAAAATGGAGAAAGATGGAGGTGCTTCAGTTTGCAAATGCCAAGATTTTTCACTTATTCAAACTTTTTAATTAGCTGATTGATTTTGAGCGTCTGTATGAAGGCCAGATTCAACACTTTTTACTGCTGCTTTGGTACAGCAGAGATATGCTGCAAGGTGGTTACTGAGGATGCGACAGCTAAGAAAGTACGCTAATAAGTGTTTGTTATATATACATTGTTGGCAAAACGGTGAGAAGCAATGTGGATCACGTTAAAAGTTGTTTTAATCAGCCCAAATTCATTTGCCACTTTTTAATAAGTTGTTGTGTCTCATCATTGTGGCGTTATGGCATTGGCTTTTAGAGAATTCTGTTCAGGAATTAAAGGTAGCTTTTGGGATTACGTCAAAGTAGGGCAGTGCTGCGTAACCAGACATAGGAAAGCATTTAAGAAGTGTTTTTAGCTGTGTTAGAGCAAACATTCTACATTGCACAGAGTTGTACCTTTTTTTTTCCTGTTTGCTAACTTGACCATTGTTGCCTTACTTTTGTCAGCGGCTCATCTGTTGTGTTATTCCTTCACTGTTTACATCACGTGACTACCAGCTACGGTGGCCATTTTGATTGTTTCAGTCTCGGAGAGGATCATATTCAGACTGAGGAATCTCAGAGTGAACCGAAGTTCAGTCCGATTGGAAACGAACAGATACCACCTGGAATGATGGGTCAGAGAGCTCTTCCTAATCCGGGACCAGGATTCGTTCGTGCTTATCAGCCCCATTATCAAGGGAAGCAAACTCTGGTTCACTTTAAGCAGCTCAAGTATTTCCAGTGTGAATACACCCTAAGAAATGTAAATTATTTTTTATTTGTAGCGTTACCACACACTGCTAATCCACACTACTTTTAAAGTTATTTTACTCTCATAATAATAATGAATAACTGTATTGTGTAACTGCGAAAATGCTTCTTCTCACCTTGGAACTTTTTAGTTTGAAGGAGTGAGATGAGTAAGACACAAGTGCTGAAGAAAACACTTTGTCTAAAGGCTTGGAAAAAAAAAAAAAAAAAATTTAAGACCCCTTTAAAAAGTCTTGATTTTTGGTAGAAGCAAAATAGATTAAGAATGACTGATATCTTTGGACACTTTCGAACAAGGATAGTCTCTCAAACTTTTTTTAATGGCCAAAAAATGTCATATTATTTATTTCTGTTCTGTTTTCTGGGGGTAATATTGCATAGTAAGAAAAGTCAAGTTCTTCATGTTTCCACGTACATACACTTTTTCCTTCAGACAATTAAGGATAAAGACATTGTTTATTTCGAAAAAGGTTGACCACTGGCCTGCAGTCTTCTCACATTTCACATCTGTCATGCCACCTTACTATCAGCTGTTTGTGATGGGCGTGGCCTGCGTGACAAACCTGCCAGGTCTGTCAGTGACTGCCCCCTTGTGTCTTGATGTGGTCTTCAAAGAGCATCTCAAGTGGGGTATCATTATGTGTACCCAGGTTGCATGATTTGAGAAAAAGTTGGGATGCAGTGATCAATACTGCAATGACTATATGACTTGTGATACGTGAACAAATCACAAAACAACAACAACAAAAACTTCATTTACCCCTGTATATTTACCAAAAGCATCGGTACACATCTCCGTTCTGGGTTCAGAGAATCTCTCAGTTAGGATCCCCCATATCAGCAGCTGTCCTGCACAGGAGAACACCACTGCTCCGTAACAGGGACGCGTGCAGTCAGGGGATGATAGTATGGCAAGGGAAAGGGATCATAAATCCCCAGGAAAAGCGGGCACGGCACCGCCATCAGGCTGTTGCTGTCGGTATCCAAGATGGGCCATAAACAAAGAGAAAACACGCAGAAAATTAGGAAATAAAGACTGATTAAAAAAAAAAAAAAAAAAAACTGTAAAGCAGCGGGAGAAAAGATCAAATCTACAAAGAAACATTAGCCATTCTATACATCAAATCAATAATAGAACCTAATGGAACCAATTAAGAAGTAAAACATAAACATATCTGACGACTGCTCAAAATCACATCAAGGATTGCGACAACCCAAAAGTAGTAGGAAAACAAACAAGTTCAAAAACTAGATTACAGATAACTTGATTAAAGAAGTAATAAGAATAAAAAAAAACATAAAAATGACACCATAAAACTATATGAGCGAGGTCTTCTGTAAAGAAATAGAGCGGCATGGTCACTCAGGCAGACTGGTAAGTTTTGTCATGTGGGCCACGCCCTTCACGAACCGCTGATAGTGTCAGGTCATGGCAGAAATCTTGTGAAATAACTACAGGCCAGCATTTAAAATGTGTTGGAGAAAACTTCAATTCGTCTGAGAAAAAAGAACAAATTTACGAAAATTGAGTTTCTGCTTGACTACCTAGTCTTCCAGTTATCATTTACTGACTACTACCATCATCACCTTATTGCACCATGTTTACCAATGAGACATTTCCAACCCCCTCTTAATTTGGCTTGGGTAGATTTGTACCGTTGGCATTCTTTTTTTTCTTAACTTGAAATGCGTGCCCCTATCTCACTTCCACTGGTGAGCTTGTTTACATTCAAGTGATTGCTTTACTGACCCAGGGGTCACTTTCTGCTGCCAGAAAATGTCCTTCTTTGGTCTGTGCTAGAGTTTAGCTTTGGAGTAGTGGTACTGTCCCACCAGTAAACTGCTGGGGATGTCTCTAATTTACGGTAATCTAGCAAGATCTCCATTACTAGCCCACTTGAAAGATACATCCAGGAGTCATTACATCGAAAAGGTTAATTCAATTTGACTCTGCGGCCCATACTCGCAGCCAAGATCAATGTTTGCTGAGCTGCTGAAAATCTAAATTCTACTCTGTGTACTGTATGTCCACAGGTATCAGAACCTGACATTTTTACAGTGACACTGCACAGTTAATACTGTGAGGATGTTTAAAGCCTCGGTCACGTCTGCATCTCAACGGTTTGATTTGTCTAAAGGGAAGTAAGTAAGTTAGTTGAGTTGGAGTTGAATGATGACAAAGTGTGGTGACAGTATTATTACTTGTGCAGCCTTTAATAAGTGAAACATTTACAGTTGTGTAAGAAGAGCTTACGAGTACTTACAATTCTGTGGCAGCACCTCGCCCCATTTGATTTAAATAATTCTTAGTTTTCCATCGTTGACACGCATCCAACCAGCATTTTTTCGTTTTTCATTGAGGCCATGGCATCATTATCAACTTCTTTCTATCTCAGTAGAAGTCAATTTTGTTTCTAAAATCACTGAGGCTTCGTGGGGAAGGACGTTTTATTCTTCTCAGCAGTCATTTGATGCTGCAGTAGTGATTTTGTCCCACAGACAGCTAAACCCGGTGCATTTCTGCTATTGTCAAAAGACATTAAGCCAGGTTTCTCAAACTCAATTTACCAATGAAGGCAGAGTCTGACTGAGGCTGGGCTGTATTGAACATTTGTTCATCTCAACGTACGACTAAGCAATATCTCCTACATGTCCTGTAAAACGATAGGGGCTAATGATGCTAGCAACTGTTACTAAGGACCTTTCTGACGACCAGATCCAACGATAATAGTAAATGCAAAATTTTAAGCAAACAATTATCTGAAAGATCACAAAGCTATCATCAAAGAAGCATGGACACATAGAAGATATTGCTTAGTAAACATTGAACTTTCATATTAAGGTGGGGGCCGCACAACATCAACTTGGGGGCCGCAAATGGACCGCGGGCCACCAGTTTGAGACCTTTACATATAAACAGATTCAATTTTCCTGAATATTTACGCACTTGCAATGTACCACCTTTTTTAAAACATGAAATGGTCTTAATGTAAATAAAACAAAGGCTTATGGATGGTTCTTGTTTAGTTGGTGCTGTTCTTGGTTTAGTTCTAGGTTTCTGACGACAAATTTCAAGGGCTGCCCTGCATCATGGCTTTTTATTTTTACAAGTCCAAACATCTTTCTGTTTGTTTTTGTGTCAGAAGGATTGGTAAACTAAATTTCCCAACATCCTCTGCTCTGTTCGGAGTTTAACTACACTATATCGTTATCCTTTCTTTTTAAATGTCAGCTTGAAGTTTTAAACTTTATCACATTTTTCCTGACACTCGTAACATGTTTTGGATGTTCTGGATTTTTGAAGCGTTTATCAAGAGCACATTAATGCTGAATTTTTTGGCAAAGATTAGCAGAAAACTCTTGCACAATTAAGGCTCGGGGCATCTTCTGATCTGTGCTTCAGCTGTTGACCTGATAAGTATGTCAACTCCATATGTTTAAGACAAAAAAACAGGATGTGTTACTTTTTTTAGGTTACTGTTTTGTTTTATGTTGATTTTGGAAGACCCCTTTATTACATTTATTTCCATGCTCAAACATAGTGAGACACAAGCCTTGATGAAAAAACTGTGATGTAGTTTCAGCCCCTAAATTTTCATATCCTTCCTGTGTGCTGTTGGCTGTGTAACTCTGCTTGGGCTCACGTAAATGTCCCATGAGGCATTGCAAAGTTTCACTTTTTCCTCCTCAGATCAGCCAGGTAAAATTATAGCACTTTGGAAAAGAGCTAATTTGTGCAAAAAAAAAAAAAGTCACCTTTGGTGCTAAGGAATTTTGTATAGAGGATTTTTCTCATTTTTTTCATTTTCTGTGGATACTAGTGTTGTAAACAGAAGCTAATAATTAAGCTCCGCCATATTTTTACGCTGAGGTTTGGGACAATACTGCTGATCTCATGCAGTGTGTTTTCAGGGCACCTATGTTTTTGCTTGTGAGGGGACCCAGCTGCCCTGTCGATAAGAGCAAGGGGCTCTTGTAACAGCATGGTCCTATCAGACACTGAGCAGTAGTCTTTCCACTGAGCTCCTGTTCTGCTGATAAGAGACCTGACAGTGGGGAGTGTCTGCCAACTTTACTTGTTCTCATGCATACTCCTTTTTTATTTTCAGTGAATTATTTTTGAGAGGTCTTAATGACAGCAAAGCCACTGATTGAACTGTTAAACTCAGGGCTGTGGCATCAGTGCACCTGGAACTTTGCTTTAAGTTGTTTCTTTGTTGGCAGACTGAAATGGCATGCCAGTTGCTCTTGTACATTTGCAGGACTGAATGACATTCCTCTGCTTCAGCAACTGTGGTATGATCACAGGACATGAAAGGAAGCTGCATAGTTATTACCCTTTTGTTTATTCAAAAGGCAATTTAGCTACATTTATAACATTCCAACCTTTCCCCCTCCACTTATTTTTATTTTTATATTCTCTACATACTGGAAGTTGTGCATAATTGATCGTAGGCCCCTACAACAAAACTGTAAGCTGCCTACTGACTGTATGTGCGAACTTACATCAGGTGACCTGTACTATTGCTTCAGTATTCACTCTATTCCATTGTCTGATACAGTTCAGTGACACTTACATCACACAGGATGCAATTTTTCTAGCACCATGATTTCTGCGTCTCATGTACATTTGCTTGCTTGCCGTTAATAAATGCAGAGTCAGTTTGTCCTTCCAGCCTTAATCTTGGGGTTTTTGCTCATAAAGAATTAATACAATGACATATAAGAGAAAACATCAAGAAACGGTTTAGTGATGAACCTTCATTTCCAACTATCACTTGCATAGGTAATTTTGTGGCTGATGTCTATTTTCTCTAATCCAAGCCAGGAGTTTATTTCTTTTTATTCCTACATAAAGAGAGTGATTCCTCTGTGAATTGAGAGACTCTGCTCCTTTATTGGGTTTATTAGGGGCGTGTCTTGTACTTACTCTTGTAAGTACAAGTCTCCACATTGGGGAAAGAGAAAACCTGGCTGAGGAAGCCCACATGGTGTAGCAAAACAGTTGGTTTGAAGCTACCATGGCTCTCAGGAAAGTGTTCTCGGTGGAAGTGTGACATAAAGACAATCACAGAGATAAAACTGTCGGGTTTTTCCCTCCGTGACCTCTTCTCTTAACTTCTGCATCCTGTTTTTACTTGGTGTCCCTCACAGTGCTCTCCACCTTCTGTTCAGCTGATACCCCTCGCTCTGTTCCCTGTTTCCGCACTGGGCTCCCTGGTCGTATTGAATGACATTTGGTGGCACATTTTATCCAGAGTGCTTCACTCAGATGGAAGGTGATAGGTTTTTTTCCGATTGACATGGGTATTATTTCTAATAACACAGTAAAGCACCAAGCTTTTTATACCTACAGTCATACACTCAAAGTTAGGATCGGTTATCATGAATAATAACATTATATCATGTGTAAGTGATTCTATTTTTGTGGCTGTTTTTTGTGATATTGTGATCTACAGGTAATGTTTGTTTTTTTCATTCCTTGAAATATACAAATAAGGAAACGATGTTAAAGTTGCAAGACTGTTCTTCTACCATCAATCTAAGGTGTGTTTAAGTCATTAAAGTGCATCGTACTATATAGGCTTTATCTTCTTGTATCCATAGTGACATATATGCTACTTTTTTCACAATTGTAGCTATGCAATTTATGTGTCTTTCCCAGGCTCACTGTTTAGCCCCCGATTAGAACCCCTGACCAACCACTTTAATTTGGCAACCTGTCTGCAAGTAATCTATCAAAGTGCAATGGATCTGTTGTAAACTGCACAACATGGAAATAACACAGCCTGCCTAGTTAATGGAAAAAAATGACACTTTGAAATTTCAAATGAAGTTTTTTTTTTTCTTCAGCCAGTTTCTTATATTACTTAGTTTTTTGTGTTCATCAGTTTATCACCCCCTCTTCTGCATCTGGTGCTTTTATTAATGTAATAGTTTTCAGAAATCTAGATATTATTACCTCAGAGGGGGGCAAGACAACATCTACAACTGCCCCCGGTGATTGTTGTTTGAGTAGAGCAAGTGGCTTCAAGTCAGTCAGAAGTCTTTTGCTACACAGAAAAGTCAATAGATTTGTCATTTTATGTAACAATAGTTGTTGTGGCGTAAGATGTCAAAAACGGCAACAAAGCCTGCCAAGTTGGTAACCCTGATCATTAGCTATATTCCTATTGCCTAATTACAACAAAGCCTAAATTACCAATCTACAATAAGCAAAATAAAGGCTTAAACTTGCTTGTGCTTGAAGATTTGAAAGCATTTTTCTGATTGAAGGTGCTCGTTTAATGCTGACTGATTTCAAACATGTGGTTGTTGCCATGTAGGGCAGAGATGTCTACATCCAGGCTTTGAGTTCCATTGTTTTGCATCTTATCCAACACATTTGCTCTCACTGTTTCTTAATAAAGAAACACTGCTGATCCATGTAATCAGCAGCAGAGATAACCAGAAAACATGGATTTAGTCACTATCTTAAGTGTTTTTTCTTTTACTTTTAAGTCAAATCCCAGTGGAGTTGTGGATTGTGCTTGGAGCTTGTGGGCCAGCTCAAACACGAGTGAAAGTCAACTGGCAGGCCTTCTGACTGCAGATGATCCTCGTGGCCAAACATTGGAACTATATTTTCAAAAAGCTTAAGCACTTCCTACAGTTACAAAAAGCACCACAGTTTTACCCGGTTGGTGCTGCACGACACATTCTCCTGTTTTTCTTCCATGCTGCAGCTATGTTGTTTTAATATCTTTAAAGGCGTTTCAGATCATTTCCATAGAAGAAATCTAATTTGTGGTGTACAGTTGAACACTGCAGTCAGCTGTTTTATTTATAAATTATGGTTTCTAGTGCATGTTACAAAGAATATGCACTTATTTTTGCAGCAGGCGTTTAAAGGCATTGGACTGTGAGTAAACGCACTCTTTTTCTCAAAAAAAGAATTTGCATGTAAAATGAAGCTGAATAATTTTTAATGAAAGCTTTCTGCTGCTCCAGACATGCAGGAAAATAGTTTAGCACCCTCCCTCTGGCTTTGGTGTGCCGCAAGAAAACACAAAATGTGCCTAAAATATATCTTATAACAGTCCCACTGTCACTTTGCTACCTGAATGACTACATTCATCAATTCTTTGCATTCAGGAAATGTTTAAACACAATAGGTCTCTCTGCATTTAATTTTCAGGAAAACAGTAAGTGCTAAAATAAACTTGTAGGCTTTATGTAATTGTTGCATCTGTCAAAATTTATTTTAGTAAACTAATTAAACTGAAATAGCTTGTCATTTTATGTGCAAAGCTAATCCTAATAAGTAAAAAAAAAAAACATTTTCCCCCACTCTTCTTTAGATTCAGCACAAGTCGATGACTTGTTTTGGTTCTAGCCGTTGGAATGATATAACTTGGTGTTATGATGTTCAACACTGGCCTAAAGGTTGGGTTTTTAATATTTCTGCAAAAGCTCTGACTACATTGAATCTGTAATATTCTGTCCACCAGCTGAGCTAGATCAGAGCATGACGGTTATCATTGTTGAATCCTATTATTCAAGGGGGCAACAAGTCGTTATGAAAGTGGTTCTCGCATTGTTTTTGGTTACATATATACAATAGAGTTTCCTCCATTGTAGTCTGTTATCTTCTGAATACTTTGTGTGCTTGCTTTTCCACGTGTTCTAGTGTTCTTTCAGCCTTAGAGAAAACTTGTTCTGGTCTGACTGATCCTGCTGGTCTGTCATCTTCTGCTTCACTCATCATCTGCACATGGTGTAAAGAGATGCACAAAAAGAACAGCACTCCAACTGCTATAGATAACAATTGTGTTTTGAACTGGTTTGATGATCTTGGTTTCACATATGGAGCTTAAGTCAGGTTTAATAGACTTCTCGTTTATATGGTTGATCAATACCCATTTATAAATGTATTCTATTTATGATTAACTTAAATGTTTTTGGTTCTTTTAAGAGATGCCTCACAGTTGGCAATATATACAATATCTAAGATGTACAGTGCCCAACAAAATGTCATTACTTTGGCTAGTGTGGTTACTTTTTTCCATGTGAAAGCTCATTCAGGTGAAGAGTAGTGATAAGACAGAGGTGGACCAGAGAAAAGTTTGGAAAGCCTCTTTATTTTACAATTCTGATGGCGTATGGTAAATGGCGTATACTTGTATAGCGCTTTCTACCCTCCTTCAAGGTCCCAAAGTGCTTCACAGTCACAGACCCATTCACCCATTCACACACACATTCATACACTGGTGGTAATCTGATGTGATCATAAAACATGTTTTGACTTAAATGTTGAGAAGTCGCTTCCTAAAATTATCCCAAGTTTCATGTCAGTTTTTCAAAGCAGCTCAGTAGAAATCCACAGCAAAAACAAACTTGAATAAGTCCGGGTTTTACAAGAAAGGAATCCAATATTTATCGGTTCAACCAAACCAAAGAGCTGTGTCAGGTCCGATGTGGTTTGGCTATGGTTTTAACCAATCACGTCATACGTGATTTTATCAAATATTCGCCATGACCTTCAACCTCAAATTAGGTGGAAGTTTTTTATAACTCGTCTCTGCGTAAACATGCAGAGCTACAGCTGGAAGAACACCAGAAACAAGTGACTAAACAAACTTCTACGTAATTAAGTTTTCTAGAAACATAAGAGATGTTAACAGTGTCAACGTATTTTCACTCCCAACTCATCAGATATGGACGTGTGGTTCAGGCCCGTACGTGACTCTTTTTGATAATTTGTGTGTGCCAAACTCATCAATTTTTTTGACATATTGGCTGTTCCCATTAAATCAGGTGTCCCAAAACTCCAGGTCCCGAGTTGATACCGGTCCGAGGACCGCTTGTTACCACCACAGACAGGGAAAAAAATGCATCAGGGGTCCCCAGGGGTAATCAGGGGTACCCAACCCTTGGGATGCAGACGTGGACCGGTGTCTGTTCTGCGTCCTTAGGGTTGGGGACCTGTGATTCTTCAAAAAACAATCAGCCAGCACATCTAAAAACGACGAGTTAGGGACACCCAAAAGGTGAAAAAGTGACCCGGAGGGGGCCCCAACCATACATCCATATATGACTAGTTGGGAGTGAGAGTGTATTGACAGTGTTCAGTACATCAAGAACTTTATTAAATGTTCCACAAAGGACAACTAAGAAAACCTCAGGTAAAGGGCCTCATAGATTTATTTTGCTACATATGGTATGATCTTAATGTGAAATGTGAGCACTGACCAGGCAGAGGTTGGAATAGATCTACTGTGGATCGGTACAGTGAAACTCCTGGTGCGAGTGGGTCCTTAGGTCTTATTACCTCCGTACTGATTGATTTTGACATATAATTACAAGACATGCACAGGTGTTTTAATGTTGGCTGCATTCCACTTGTGGGAAAGTCCTGCTGTTATGCGCACTGTGTGCTTTTTCATGTTTTTTTTTTTTTTTTTTTTTTCAGAGAGGATGAAAGGAGCATAGCCACTATTTATTCCCTGCCTTTTTTGATAAGTTGGTTAAAATTGACTGCAGGGGGGAAAAATGGTAAATTGAGGATGACTGCTGACATCACAACACAGTGGATTTGTGGGTCAGCATTACTGTGAGGCTACAAACTAGAACAAAGCAATCTTGTGATGCTGGAAAACTTGATATGTGTACATCGTGTGCAACCTGACCTCCTTTCTTCCCTTCCTGTTGAAGGAGAGTAAACAAAGTATAGAAAGCTGGTGCCGTAAATCTTTTGGCACCCTTCCGATCATGACTCTAAATGGCCAAGAAGGATTTGGATTTACCTTAGAAATACTTGGGTTTGGCGATGTGTCAAATCCTGTTTTAGTTTTAAAACTTCTAGTTGTGCTTTAATGTAAAAAGATCAAGAACCGATACTTAATCCAATTATCTGTCAGGTCATTCCTGTTTTGTCTAGTTAAGTCCAGTTCACTATTGTAGTTCCACAGTGAATCCACTTAATTGAACCTTCTGTTCTGAGTGTGAAAGGGGCAGCGGATGATGACGAAGGACTAACTGTTTTTAACAGAAAAAAAACCCTCAAATGGCGAGGGAAGTTGTTTGCCTGGAGGTAATGGGTTTGGACAGATATAGAAAAAGGAACATCAGACCAACTAGAGTTACAGACAACAGAAAATAATATAAAGGCCTAATCAGTTTCTTTTCAATAGAGTCTATTTGATCATTCTTAACAAACAAAATGTGATATTTACTTCTGTTTAGTGTAGTGGGAACAATATTATTAAAAGTTCTTTTATGTTTTTTTTTTTTTTCCAAAGGAAGATAGTTTTTTAATGGCCTAGATTTTAATATATTTATAATAAATTGGGTACATTTCATCTTTAAAGCTGCTCTTAGACATATTTTTCATATAGGTTGGGTTTTGGTACGATTCCCACCTTGCCCACCCATTTGTTGAAGTGTTCTTTAGCAAGACTCTGAACCCCACATTTCACCTGTTGGCAGATGTTGATGTTTGGCTGCAGATCCTCTATTGGTGTGTGAATGGGATTGCGACTGTAAAGCTCTTGAGGGCTTAGAGCAAGGTAGAAAAGCACTATACTGTGGTTCCTTGTTTATTGTGGTAGTTACGTTCTAAAGATAACCCGTGATAGGTGAAATCTGCAAGGTAGGATTATAGATGTTTAAAAGCTACAAAAACTCACTACACACTTGATGCATTTTTGCCAGACATACATGAACATTTTCACACTCTTGAGATTACCTTTAGAGTTTGTCAAACTCAAAATGAGTTTGACACCCCTGCTTTAGATCTTCTGCAAAAGTGTGAAAGTGAGGTTTCGGAATTGGGAAGTCCTTGTTGGCCACTCTAACTATGAAAGTCCTAACAGCCTATCATGTGCTTCAAGCTGAAGATAGTTACTCAACTTTTTATGGATTCTGCATTAACTCTTTAACAGCGGAGTTGTTGCTGCTGGTGACACCTACATAACAAATTATTTTGACCTTTAGGCAATCAATGTAAATTAGTTCAATTTGATGCCAAGAGAAGAAACTTTGCATCAATATGCTGTGTTGCACATTGATGGAACACATTGCCAACGTAGCGTATCCATGCGTTGTATAATGTCCCAACACCGCTTTTCCCTGCTTCAGAACTGCAGATTTACGTTGTTTGTGTAAGCATTTCACGATGGTAAAGTGTTTTATATCAGCACAAGGCTTTTATCCACTTCAGAATCCGCTGGAATTATGTTAATTCTGTAAACAGTTGTAAAGTTTCAAAAGTAAAAAAAATGTCAGCACTCGATCTAAAACCATAAAGTACCATACGGCTGAGCTACAGCCACCAATATCATGAGGTTGTCATAGCATTTATCTTATCCCCTCCTGAATGGGTTTAGGGTAACATTGAGTTACCCAAGTGGTAACTTGATTTGAGCCTAGGGGCAGCTGTGGTGCAAAGGTGGAGCATTCATCTTCTGATCAGAAGATCACAGGTCTGTTTGTTGACCTGCCCTTGCCCAAGCGTCCTACATTGCTCCTGGTGGTTATAGGTTGGCGTGTTGGACAGTGAAGCTGCATTCAGTGTGTAAATGGGACTGTGACTGTAAAGCACTTTGGGGTTTCTGGGAAAGTAGTAAAGCGCTATGCAAGTATCCGCCATTTAATGTGTAACGTGAACATACAAAAGACAGCAGTTGTTACAGATTTTAACATTTTGAAATTCCACAATAGAGCTTCAAGTTTGATTAGAATCTTTTCCTCTCCAGTCCATGTTTTTATGCTCAGTTTGTTACCACATCTCCTGGATAATTCACTTTGGCAAGACTCTACTGTTCCTGACTTCCACCCATGTTTTGGATTAACATATCTGAAAAACCTGGTTCTTAATGAGCAGCTTCCACCTGGGCAGAACTTGTAAATCACTCAGTGAGGGTAGGCTGTTCTTTAGGACAAGAATTTGACCTTTGCTGTAGCCATTATGAGGCTATCGTTTTTTTAGCTAAGTTGCACTAACTGCTTCTACCAGATGTTTGTTGTGATGCCATTAACATGCAGCGTCTCGCTTTTCCTTAACTACATCCTGAAACTTGCTGAAAGATTTCCTGATTTATCTCACCTGTCCGTTTCCTGCCTCCACAGCGTTGGTTATAATCCCTTAAGCCTCTTGGGTGTATCCAAATACAATAAAAAGCTGTGTTACAGCAAAAAGTGGGGGTTTGGAGTAATAACAAAGTCACAACTAAGCCTTGTGAGCCATCTCTTTGTAGGTTTATATATGTATTTTTTGCCTCCAATCTTGTATTTTTAAGGTTTGTGTTTCTTATTCTTGTGCTTGAGTATTTCCTTTCCTCCTAGTTTGAGCTCTTAACTGCTTTGCAGACTTTGCTCTCCACTAAACCTCTGTTTAGTTTTCTTTGTAATCAGCTTGTTGGGGCTCATCTGTGACTCAACTGGTGGTTTGACAAAACGAAGGGAGTGGAACAGGGCTGTGTCATGCTTTTACCAGATGGATGACATCGAGCAGTAAAAATGTGCCAGAAGGTTATTTTTGTCCGCTGCCAGGTCATACATTTGCTCCGGGGTCGTATCTGGTTAGGCTTGACCGAGCGAAGCCATTGTTTTTTCAGCTTGGCGTCTGCGCCTTGAGCCAAAGGCTTAAGGAGAAATAAAAGAGATTTTTCTTTTGCCGCACATAACTGCCAGATTATGTGCTCCCTCCTCGATCCTGTACTTTAGGTCTATGGAGAAGACAAAGAGGGGCTTTCATGGATAGATATTGACATGTTGCGTTTTTGGACTTATAAAAGAAGCCATTGAGAGGCAAGCGTTTGCTGCATGAAAACAGGGAAGGATGAGTCCGGTGCTTACCTCGCAAACACTCCTAGTCATCTGATTTTTGTTGATTTCAGCTCATGGCTGGCTAATGCGGAGCTTTCAGCTGAGAGGAAGAGAGACTTTCTGTGGAGGTGTGTGTCTGCAATATTTTTGTACAGATGCCCACAAAGTAATATTAAGCAGAGCCAGAGGAGCGAGTGAGAGTGTTTAGTCATGAGGTAATGTGACAAAGGCAGTTTGTGCCAGAGATTTCTAGGAAAGCAGCTTTGGCTGCTGTAATATTCACACACATGCTGTAAATCGAGTGTGTGTCAGTGTGTGTGTGTGTGGGGGGGTTGTCAAAGGCGGGGTTTCCTTTCCCGCCTCCAACATACATCCCTAACCTTAGAACACAGTGTCCTTCTGGCTAATGCAGGAGTTTATCCTAAACTTCTTAATTGTTGCTGCTCATCGGACCTCTTGGCAACAGTTGAAGGAAATTATTTAAAAAAAAAAGATTGTGAAATAAAATAAAAACATTTTTACTTTAAATGTTTTTATTCAATGAAAACACAAATTTACACTTGTTTTTCAACAGTTAAATATGACACCAGTGGACTGCGCTCTTTAGTTTTTAATTTTTTGTTTTGGTTTTTGCTAGCTGTGCTTGTATGACTGGTGAGCAGTGTACTGCAGTTACATGGCCTGAGGGAGGGGGCCCTTAAAGGGAACTTGCTGCTTAAACGAGCACTTCTTCTGCAAGTCAGCATTCGTTTTTGTGACTTCTGCCACTACCAGCTAAAAAGAATGCATTTTGCAAGCTGTTTCTACATATAAAGCAAGACTGAATGTTTACTTGTACATTTTTTCCTGTTCAAGAGGACTACGGTATTTAAATCTTTGTGGCACCATTTTTAAAGGGAACAAAGCATACATTGTTTAAATGGGAATAATATTTTTTGTTGTATTTGGGGAGAAAAAATGTTGGGAAGAGATTTTCTTTTCACATCACACTACCTGGATTTAAAAAAGTTTCTGCACATCATGCATTTGTTTTTGCATTGGAAGCTAATGATGGTAATTAGTTTATATTTTAGAACCTTTTCAGAAAAAATATATTTAAAAACTTCTCAATTGTTTTTTTCTAAATAAAATTTAGAATAGTCTAAAAATGTAATAAAATCTTTCAAGAAAAAAAGTTGTACACAATATTCAGTTTCAGTTCTAATAAAGAATGCATGTTGGAGATTTATTTATTATGGATAAATCCCAAGTAACTGCTGCTTTGAGTTTAGCTGCAATTATCTAATTTTGTCTGGTTTGGGGCAAATCACCAAGGAGGAGAACAATTCCATCACCCTGTTTTTGTTTTTTAACGACGATGCCTACTTCAGTTGCTTGGACAAAAGTTGATTTAAATTGGTCATATCCATCTGAATACACTTTTGCTGTGTAATATTTGTCTCCAGATGCATTGAGAGAAGCACCTTGCAGAGAAGAGATGAAGGGCTCATTCAAACCCAGAAAACCAGATACCGTTTTAAAGTCCCTCTCTGATGAAAATCAAGTTTTTTTTTTTATTTTGAACATGTATGTGTGCCATTTTTCTTATCAAAGAGAGCAAATGTAATAAGAAATCATTCAGTTTTTGTATTTCCAAGTATTTCTCCTTTTAAATCGCTGTCAATCAAACTGTCGCAGAAAAACTCTGTTTGAATTCATAACCCTTGCTTACGTCCCGAGAGCGCTAGACTAGACTCCACGGAGCTTCTTGATGTGACCACGGACATGCGAACGCCACGGCAGCGGATTTTAAATCCAGGAAGCTCCTCAGTTCCTCGTCCAAGCTAACATCCATGCTCAAAAAGATACTGCTGTAGCAGCTAGCGAGACACAGCTATCATAATCAGACGGGAGAGGGTGTGTGTGTGTACCTGTGATGGAGCAGGTCCACTCCACTCCAAAAGCCACATCCCCTCAGAGGAGAATTTGCAAAAGAAGGCCTCAGATCAACATGAAAAAATGGCTTTTTAAGACATTTAGGTTGTGGTTAAAAACTTCATAATCACAATTAAAACACTAATGAGAATGCTTTTTTTTTTAAATTGTCATAGGGGGACTTTAAAGATTTTTTTTGCAGTGCATCTCAAACAAAAGCTTAAAGAGCAGTTCAAATATGGTTTCTATCCTGTCTGATTTGTTTTTTTTTTATGTAAACAGCGACATATAGTATAAGAGCCTTAAATAAATGAATTAAAAAATGTACACTCACTGACCACTTTGTTAGGCCCACCTGTCCAACTAAGCAAATTTTTAATCCGCCAATTAGATGGCAGCACTCGATGCATTTAGACATGGTCAAGATGATCTGCTGCAGTTCAAACCAAGCATAAGAATGAGAAAAAAGGTGACCGAAGTGATTTTAAATGTGGTATGGTTATTGGTACCAGAGGGGCAGGTCTGAGTGTTTAAGAAACTGCTGATCTACTGGGATTTTCATGCACAACCATCTCAAGGGTTTACTGAGAATGGTCAGGAAAAAGTAAATATCTAACGAGGGGCAATTGTGTGGGTGGAATTGTCTTTTTAATGCCAGATGTCAAAGGAGAATGGCCAGACCATTGTCTTCAGAGTTCCAAAGACAACCCGACACCTGTTTTTTTTTTTGTTGCTTTTTTTTTCTTGAATATTTCAATATGTCAAAGTTGAGCTTTATCTGAAATTAGTCATAGGTAGATTTTGTGAGAAACAAAATAGACTTGAAATTTGAATGTGCTACAAACCATTTCAAAACTGATAAAAGACCATAAAAAGGTGAGAAGACCGTGTACCTGCAGAGTCGGGTAGAGCATTTAAGGTGGAGCTAACTTTTTGTTTACTATCAGTAAATCACAACCTCTGTTTGTTTAATCTGGTCTCTCACCTGTGTATGTCGGACCAGAGAGAGCTGTTTAATCAAAAGGAATTGCCCAACTTTGCACACAAAAGCCTGTTACTTTTGCATTTCATTGTTTGTGTTCTACAATATGACAGAACGTACATCTTCAGTTGTGTTTTAACTTGAAGTAATTTATCAGCTCCAAAGAAGAAAGCAGGTCCTCTAAAGGCTTGAATCTTTCATCTTTTCACTGTCTGTCTCTTCTCTTTTCCTTGGATGTGGTTGACACAGGAACCCCTCCACAGCTTTCTACCAGGCCTTCCAACCTGGAAGCCGGTTAAGAGACTCAAAGGCTCACAGCGATAGGTACTGTACTCTGCTGGATTTGGACTGGGCAGGCCTGCAAAGACTGTTCCTATAGACTTTTCACACAGCAGTAACACCACAATTGGGTTCCGAAAGACAACCAAAAGCAGCTCGTCTCTTATCTTTTATGATAAATCATGCAGGTGAAAACAGAGCTGATTCAACCGAATCATTCATGTGCCTGCAAATCTGTAACTACCTCACCCGTCAACTTGGAGGCTCGTCATTCGACTCCTCCGCGATCCCGCTTCAGCAGGACGGCACATCAGTCCTGCTTTGAACAGGCTGTGTGAAAAGGAGCATTGTGTGTGCAGTGATGATCAGCAGCAGTGAGCTTTGCTTTCCACACGTGCATGGATTGAGTTTGGAAGCAAAGCCGCACGCACAGCCAGCGCAGGACGGCCCACTGGAAGTCTGAGAAAAACCCTCTGTCTCTGTGACTCTCCCCCTGGTGTTGTCAGTGACAGTCATGTATTGTCTGTGTCACTGTAAACTCTGTCTTGTTTTCTGCCTGTGTGTTGTTTGATAATGTTTGGACTTTTTTCCCTTTTGATTCTTCTAACACTTGCCTTCTTTCAGTAGGGAAACATGAAAACAGAGTTGAGCAAACCGTGGATGTACGCACTTGACAAAATTAGAAACAAGTACTGCATTTCTAGTTGTATAAGTGGTGGTTTTTACATAGTTTAGCAGAGGGTGCACTTATATTCAGGTGCAACTTGTATGTGATTTTGAAAAAAACAATAACAACAACTGCTAGAGGGCGCTGTAGGTGTATCAGTATTTCCTAGTGATAGCAATGCAGGAGAAGAAGCATCGCTCTGTTTTACCCTGGTCTTGGCGGAGTTCTTCAGAAGTGACGGAGAGGAGAAAAATTCATCAGATTTTGTGATTTAAAACGATATAAAGAGTTTATTTGACTTGTTAGCAAGTTCGTTATGCTAGGGTAATCTTAATAATTGTTCATATGTCCACTAATATACTAGACGCTTATTTAATTCCTTCTGTGTTTAATGAAGCAAAATAAGCGTCACTATGTTATTGTATTGAAGTGTGCATGAAATGCCTGTTCTTGGTCCCATATTTTGTCAAATACATTTTTTCCAAAAGTGCAACCTAAGCATTGTTTCCACTTCGGAGTCCGGTACAGGACGGACTAGTTAATTCTGGTCAGCGTTTCCACTAAATTAAGCCTTGCTTCCACTGAGCAGTTTGTTTTTACGGTGCATGTGTGGTATAGACTGCTAGCGGGTCATTGTCGTACAAAAAGCAACAACAAAGGAGGTCATCCAGCACTCGCCTTTTTCTTGCTTTACTTTTTGTAAATCGTGTATGACAGGAATTTAATGTTGTTTGAAAGAAGATTGCGGGTGGCTAAGAAGAATACCGCCGTAAAGAGGAAAATGGAAATGCTAGGTTAGCATTATTCTGGAGCTTTCTAATGTCATCACTTTCTGCCAATCAACGGGTGTCAACAGCGACTCTCATGAGGTAGAGTTCAGTACTGTTTAATGGGCCATTTAACAATAGAAACACTCAACATACCGGATCCAACTGGACCATTCTGTACCGGACTGCTCAGTGGAAATGAGGCTTTATAGTCTACTGCGAGTTTTTAATGATGAATGAGAGATGCTGCTCTCCATTTTTGTTGGGAGTTGTGGGGGACTTTCTGATGAACTCCTGCTGGTCCTTGAACACAAGACAAGTGTTTTGATTTGGGCTGAAAAGGACATAATCATAATTGAAAGATCCCTGCGAATACTTTTACAATAGATCAAAAGATGATCATAAGTAAGATTCAATAATTTTGGTTATTTCTTTTATAGGGCTGTGGATTTTGGCTTAGGTGTTGATCCAATTCGATTCACAAGTCAAGCTCAATGGTCAATCAATCGAACCACGCTTGGTGACTTTCTGCGGTGTAGAGTTCTCTTTGGTAAAACTGTTATCATTTGCATTCCAAAAAAAAGGTACAAATCTTTTCATGTTTTTCTTCAAAACATTTACCACATGCAGGAATAAGAAGCGAAGCACATAAAAACCTTATGAGAGTGACTGGAAATGAAACTGCTTTTAGAGAAACAAACATCTGACACAGTTTTTAGTCCTTTTGCAACTTTTTCCTCATTGATTTAGATGCAATTAAATTTTAAAGTTCATCATTCATGGAAGCCCATTTTTAAATTGAGTTGCTGCTGTGAATTCTAGCAGCTTTGGATTTGTTTGCGAGCTCATGGCTTTGACCTTTAATATTTAGGAGTTTTTTGTGGTTCTTTCTGAGGGAACCACAACTTCCAGAAGAGGCTGTGAAAGTAGAATCCTAGTTGAGTTGGAGTTTTTGTTTCCACACTGGTCACTCAAATAGTTTTCTTGTTTCTCTCAGAATCGCATGACTGTTCACTTTGGTTTTCCTGATTAATTTTGAAGGAGGGTTGCATGGTGGTGTTATGGTTAGCACCTCAAAACAAGAAAGCCCTGGTTTGCGTGTTCTCTCCGTTCCTGTGTGGGTTTTCTTCAGGTACTCTGGTTTCCTCCCAGAGTCCAAGAACATGTTTCATGAATCAAAATTATGCCTAGATGTAGTGTGTGCTGCCCTGTGACGTACTGGTGACCTGTCCAGGGTGTGCCCCACCTTTTTCCAAGGAAGTCAGACAATTTTTTATTTTTGAAGCAAGTCTTTTATCTCTTTTTTTTTTTTTTTTAACCTAAAATCTTCATCCATGTTCCATCTTATTTTGATCGTCTGCAAAGCTTCGAACGTCTTACAAGTGATGCAACAACCTATGTTGTGTTAATATCTCAGATATGCCAGTACCTCCACCAAAAGCCAAAGTATTTTGAGCTGTCCCATGCATGGATACGTCATGGCCCTGATGGTTCTGCCGTCACAGACTTCAGGAAAGTGTATATTTGGACTTGCTCAGTGTTGACATTTCAACTTTACAGTTTTTACAGTCAGCTCCACATACACACAACCTGCTAAATGGTGCTGCTGTTGATGTAAAAGGTGAAGTTTACAGAAGAGCGGGTTGCGTAATCACCAAGCCCTCGTTAGCATTCTGTTTGAGTTCAGCCCTGCCTGTGTGCCTCTGAGGCTTGACACACAGCACTTGGATTGTTTTTGTAATCCCCAAAATACAGATGAGGCTTTACAGTGGGTTCAGCGGCGTTGGGCTGGATGTCAGCTGATTTAACTCATTTAGTCTCGAAGCCCAAACAAGTTTTCGTGTCTCAGCAGAGCTCCCCCAACGCCTCAAACTTGTGCAGATTCCAAAGTCTTTTTTCTCCTCACCGGTGCCCGTTGTTCTTGGATGTTCTGCTTTGAGTATCGAATAGTGCCGACTTGTCAGTCCAGCTCGCTTCAATGTAAATACTATATTTACAGCTAAAATTTTGCATGTTTGCTCAGCCATCCTGACTGAACAGTTTGTTTCTTGCCGAGGAACCAGAGCAGCAATTCATCATCTGCGTGTCGCCCGAGCCGAAGTAAAAAAAATCTAGCTGACTCGTGTTATTGTGTTCCTCATGTTTTCCAGTCTCCTTAGTTACGGATTCTCTGCTGCCTTGTCACATGTCCCACTGACAGCATCCACGACTGTTTTGATTTCTTTTCTCCTGGTTTATTCCCTGATGTGATTTGAGCAATAAAACCAGATGGAGGAAAGCCTCCAAAGAAAAAGCTTCACTACTTTCAACAACAATGAGATCATTTATACGTCTTACCAACAGCGCAGCGTCCATCAAGTGTGTGTTTTGGGAAGATGAAACTATGGGTTATGAAGAAGTTGGCAAAAATATTCATCTGCAGCAGATTTCTTGTTTTTTTCCTAGACCTCATAAATTTTTGATGGGTTGTTCTGGGAAATTGTTTTGGATTAGATTTACACACCAAACTCTTTAAGCTCCCTCAAATGTCGAAATGAGTTTCTGTGAGAGGAGAAAACTTTAGCAAAAACAGCCGTGAGCTTGATTGATCAATCAGTGGAAGATGATTTCTTGAAGATGTTATCTAAAAACAGTAAATATTTAAGCAAAACTTTAACCAAAAACATGATAAAAACCAACATGTTTTAAATTTGTTGACAGAAACGTCAAACTTTTTACTGACTACAGTAAATTCTAATTTACATTGAAATAATTTTTTAATTTACAAATTAAACTGAGAAGCCAATTCATTTTCACTATAACCAACTCATTTGGTGCTTCTGCACGTTTAAAAATGAATCTGAAACTTGAGTATGGTGTAAAAATCCTCTATACGTCTTCACTGAAACATTGATTCCTCTAATCAATAGACCAGCTTTTCTTCAAAGCAATATCTTGATTTTCAAGCAAAATTCTACTTCATGTAAGAATTCACAATTTTAATGATGACATTTGTACCTTTTCTAAGGGTGTATTCTGACTGGACACATTTGGTCATCTTAAAGTGAACCAGAGTTCGTTTCTCCAGATAATCCGGAACAAAGTTTCAGTCTGAATACATTCAAGTGGACCCTGGTCAAAGCCCAGGAACTGCTCTCGGACCCATCTTTCAAGGCAGCCTCGTGTCGTTTCCAATAGAACTGAACTTCTGAGATTCCTCAGTCTGTACAGTGTATGCTGGGACCGGAACAACTGGACCAAAACAGCCACCGTAGCCGGTCATTAGCAGACAAACGAGGAGCAGCAATTAAAATGTGGTCAGATGAATGTAGACAACTACACATTGCTTCTCACAATGTCTCACACTTATCAGCGTACCTCGTAGCCATAGTGTCCCCAGTCTTGCAGCATTCCTCTGCTGTACCAAAGCAGCAACAAAAAGTGTTGACGCTGACCTTCAGACAGACGTTCAAAATTGATCAGCGCAATAAAAAGTTTGAATAAGTGAACAATCTTAACAAGTATTTGCAGCGTGTAGCATCTCCTTTTTCTCTTTTTGTTCTAACCTCTCCCCGTAACTGTTGGCCAATGACTGAAGAGATCTTTAGTCACATGGTTTTGTTTATAAGCTTCAGTCCAGAACAGAAATATCTGGTCAATCCCAGTCTGAATACAGACCAAACACTAGGTTTAGGACTCAATCTGGAACAAATCATTTTCCCAGTCTGAATACACCCTAAGTTTCAAACATCTGTTATATTAAACTCAAGTTTTTTTAATTAAGCAGATTAGATTTTGGACAGAAAATTGGAAACAAACTGAACTGGTGAATTTAAAATACAATCGACAACGATGCGAAAAGTGACAGCCTTGTTTTTGTCATTTTTTAACGTCCCTTTTTTTTCTTTTGAGCTGTTTTGATTTAGAAATACATATTCTTTCTCCTTGGTGTTCATTACAAGTTGATGGTAATATTTATTTTGCCTGTTCTTTATTTATTCATTTATTTGTTATACTGACACTATGTGCAAGGCGCTGTGTTCAACTTTTTTTTTTTTTTTAATACAATAGTTTTAAAGACTTTAAAGAGAATTTGGACTGTGCCCAAAGATAATTTAAATACATTTTTTTAATTATTAACTTTTCCTTTATCAATTAGAAATTTTTACTTTATCTTTTTATTAATTATTTTATTATTCTGACCATTTCAAAATAAAAGTTCCCTTTGTATCCCATTTAGTTTCAAACTGTTCTGCGGATGTAACAACTTCTGCATTGGCTTTGTCTGCCATATGATGAAACATTCAGCCTCAACATTTGTTTTTATGAATATGTAAGCGGACAAAATGAGATGATTCTGTGCACAAAACAGCAAAGGGCAAAAATACATTATTAAAGAAGCAATTTTTACACTTTTTTTTTTTTTTTTAAACCTCTACATGGACTTTAATTTTTAATACATTGTTTTCCTCAAAAGTGTTGAAATAGTTAATTGTTTGCCAGTTTCCAGGCACCAAATTCCTCTATTTAAAACTCACTACAAGCTGAATAAGAAAAAATATATATATATACTGAGTGGAGTAAATAAAAAGTAGTAAAATACACCTCCAGTTGTAGTTAAAGGGATTCCGGACTCTTAATTACAAAGTTTTATGCTTTAATTTCGAGTCGAAAAGTTTCAATGCTTGGTATTGTATATAAAAAAGGATCTGCTGCGTTAAGAACCAAATGGTGTTTATTTGGGGAAGTGTTGTAATAGACCGTGCTTTTGTTTTCGGTAACCCAGCAAACGTGTAACTGAAGGTCCATTCATGCTCTGTGTTTTATAGACTGAGATTCCTCTGGTTACAGGCCTGTTAAAAAATTTCAAGAGGTGACGCCTCATTTAAATGAAATGCACATTTGTGCACTTTTTTTTTTCTTCTAACTTTTGGGTTATGAAACCACCCGTCAGGGGGCTGTCACATAATGTGCGGGAAGGAAAGGAATACTAATGAGCAAGACGACTGCTCCAACGTACATTCCTGCTCATTTTCTTCTTCTTAAAGCCGTGGGCGTGTCGCCGCCGTGTGTGCCTTGTTCGACACATCCCCGTTTCTTCGTGGCTTGATGGCGTGGAGATAACATTGGACGTCATCAGGTCTGAGGGAGATGAAAGAGCGGGCTGTGAGTGACGGGGTTTGATTGCAGCAGAGGTATGGGGAACATTCCTCCTCCACCAGCTGATAACAATCAACGGAGAGCTTCCGTCTGCCTCTTGCTCACTAGTTGGATGTTTTGGAGGAACAGATAATCTTGCCCCCAGGAGGCAGCTTCCCTCTACATGGTGGGGCTGAGGATGCTGCTCTTCATTTTTGAGCTGGTTCTGTTTTAGGCAAGAATGTACTTTCTTATTTACATACTGAAACTTGGGAGCTGAACTGTCAGAGACGAGGTTTTTGAAATGGATCGTGATTTTTCCACACTCATAGTTGCTATGGAAGATTATCGTGGCCCTCTACTGGAGAAAACCATTTATGTTTAAATGTAATCTATCTCTAGGCTGCACGGTGGCGCAGTGGTTAGCGCTCTCGCCTCACAGCGAGAAGGCCCCGGTTCGACTCCCGGCTGGGACCTTTCTGTGTGGAGTTTGCATGTTCTCCCCGTGCATGCGTGGGTTTTCACCGGGGACTCCGGCTTCCTCCCACCGTCCAAAAACATGCTTCATAGGTTAATTGGTGACTCTAAATTGTCCCTAGGTGTGAATGTGAGAGTGGATGGGTGTGTGATTGAGGCCCTGCGACAGACTGGCGACCTGTCCAGGGTGTACCCCGCCTTCGCCCATCAGTGGCCGGGATAGGCTCCGGCACCCCGCGACCCCGAAAGGGAAGAAGCGGCCAAGAAGATGGATGGATGGAAACAAACTAATCGCCATAATTTCATTAGGCTGCACGGTGGCGCAAGTGGTTAGCGCTCTCGCCTCACAGTGAGAAGGCCCCGGTTCGAATCCCGGCTGGGACCTTTCTGTGTGGAGTTTGCATGTTCTCCCCGTGCATGCGTGGGTTTTCACCGGGGACTCCGGCTTCCTCCCACCGTCCAAAAACATGCTTCATAGGTTAATTGGTGACTCTAAATTGTCCCTAGGTGTGAATGGGTGTGTGATTGAGGCCCTGCGACGGACTGGCGACCTGTCCAGGGTGTACCCCGCCTTCGCCCTTCAGTAGCCGGGATAGGCTCCGGCACCCCCGCGACCCCGAAAGGGACAAAGCGGTCGAGAAGATGGATGTAATCTATCTCTTAGATACTTTATATTTGAAAAAATATGGTTAAAACCATTTTTATCATAATCATCAACTCAGTTTTACATGGAAAAGGAGATGGGATGTGTATCAACGTATTGTATTTTTGTAGAATGAACTGCTTGTTTGCTGGGTTCTTCTGTGTGTTTTTTTTTATCTTTTGTTAGTGCTGTCATGCGTTTATTTTTTTCTGCGATGATTAATGAATTGTGACCTGTAGATTAATCTATTTTAATTGCAAATATTTTTAACCCAATATTTGCTGTATTAAGCCTCAGTTTGATATATTTTCATTTAAATTTGTGACATTGTGGTACAGTAAATGCCACTAAAACATGGCTTTATTTTTTTTACAATTACAACAGACTTTCTGCCTTTACTTTTACACCACTAGGTGGATTTTTTTCAATTTCAAACAGTTAAGAAAAATAAAAACAAATCAAAAGAACACAGAAGTACTTAAATTTACCACATCAAAATACAGTAGGAGCACTTTTCACATAATACATACCTTATTCTACAGTTTATTACAACAGCACGACAGTTGAGAAGACGTGAGGGATTTTATAGTTTCCTTTTTATCTGATCATTTTGAAGACTGGGATGCAGGAGGAAAGAAATAAAATAATGTAAGGAGGAGGAGGAAATGTATGGAAGTTTTTTTAGCTCATAATTCAAAGTTTTATGCATTTTTCAATTGAAAATTCAATTTGCAAATTCATCATGCAATTTGAGAATGCATTTTGCAATTTGCAATTCAATATTCAATCAGGCTTGAAAAATGATAATTCATGTTGTAATTTACAATTCAATATGAAAATTTACAATTCAATATCACAATTTTACAAAATAAAATATTGCATAAAAACAAAATCAATTGCATTGTAAATTGTCATGGGTTTTTGACGTCATTATTCAAATGACAATGCATTTTGTAATTTATAATTCAATATGCAGTTTGACATTTCATTTTGAAATGCATTTTTTTTATTGACAATTCAATATTCAGATTAGGCTTTTGATATGACAATTCATTTTGCAATTTACAATTTAATATTATAATTTTTAAAATAAAATATTGAATATAAACAAAATCAATTGCATTCTATATTGTCATGGGTTTTTGACGTCATAATTCAAATGACTATGCATTTTACAATTTACAATTCAATATGCAATTTGACCTTTAATTTTGAAATGCATTTTGTAATTTACAATTCAATATTTAAAAATGACATTTCAATACATGGTTTGGTTCAAATTCATTTTAAAGTATCTTTAAATCTATTGCATAGTAAAATCTCACGCTCTGTGTGTTTCAAAACTCAATTCATCATGCAAAACAGCGCCCCCCGCTGTAATGCATTCTCAGTTGCGCTTTAAGTGTGTCATTATTCAAACTGCTTTGCATTCTGTCAGACGGGCGGGGCCTTCCACCCCTATATATGCTAAATCCCGCCTCCACTTCCTTTCGGAATCAGCTAAGCAATGGAGTTGTTTGTTGTCGGAGGTTACAGAAGAGAATGCTATCTGCTAAAGAGTTAGCTTCTATCTGGATGACTATCCGGATGTAGAAGCAACGTCCGGGAGTATTTCAAAATAAAACTTCCTTCAGTATTAAAAAAATAAATAAATAAACAGAGCTGAAACCAAGTGACCCGCAAATCATGGTCTGGGGACCACTGCCTTTTCGTTTACATCAGTCCTAAAGATGTGCTATAAAGTGTATTTAAGGGCTGCAACACAGCGTATCCATATAGAAGCTACACTTTTATTTTGAAAAACTCCCAGACGTTGTTTCTACATCCGTGTTGGTCTCTTGACTGAGAGCGGCTAGCTACTTAGTTCGTAGCTCCAATCTAACAAAAACAAACAATAAGACGTATTCAGAACCTCTCTTTCGGGCAGGAAAGAACCAGCGAGGAACTGAAGCGGGACCTTCGACTTCACAGAAAAAATCTGCTGTTTACAGACAAAACCGAGTCTTCCTCAACAAAAACGGATCACCTCTCACGCAGCAGGAGCCGCTCTGTGTAATGAAATGTGGCGACAGTCTTCAGTCCAATGTTTCACAAACACAGATAATAAAGATGAAGACACGGTGGATTGACGTTTATTATTATATTCAGAAAATACCCGTTTTACGATGGTTGTGTCGTTTTATTTTGCTTTATGTAACCTTTACACAGTTCAGACTCGGCTAAAGTTAGCGTTTGATTAGCATCTACTTTGCAGTGAAAGGGGAATTTAACCACAAAGGCTAAGTTTAAACCTTTAGACTTGTTAAAATCATCGAACTAGCGCGCCCGACCGCACGTTTTTTTTCTGTCTGTGACCCGGTACCAAGTGCCCCACGGACCGATACCGGGACCGGTCAGCGGCCCGAGGGTTGGGGACCGCTGTCTTAAAGTTCACAGCAGCCCTAAAGTTGTGCTCCAAAATCTCTTTGAGCTGTCACACAGCAGTTGTAGTGTAAGTCATCCAGATAGAAGCTAACTCTTTAGCAGATAGCATTCTCTTCTGTTACCTCCGAAAACAAACAACCCCATTGCTTAGCTGATTCTTTACTATTTTTTTATTGGTCGAAAGGAAGTGGAGGCGGGATTTAGCATATATAGGGGTGGAAGGCCCCGCCCGTCTGACAGAATGCAAAGCGGATTGAATATTGGCACACCTGAAGCGCAACTGAACTGAGAATGCATTACAGCGGGGGGCGCTGTTTTGCATGATGAATTGAGTTTTGAAACACACAGAGCGTGAGATTTTACTATGCAATAGATTTAAAGATACTTTAAAATGAATTTGAACCAAACCATGTATTGAAATGTCAATTTTAAATATTGAATTGTAAATTACAAAATGCATTTCAAAATTAAAGGTCAAATTGCATATTGAATTGTAAATTGTAAAATGCATGGTCATTTGAATAATGACGTCAATAACCCATGACAATTTACAATGCAATTGATTTTGTTTTTATGCAATATTTTATTTTGTAAAATTGTGATATTGAATTGTAAATTTTCATATTGAATTGTAAATTACAAAATGAATTATCATTTTGCAAGCCTGATTGAATATTGAATTGCAAATTGCAAAATGCATTCTCAAATTGCATGATGAATTTGCAAATTGAATTGTCAATTGAAAAATGCATAAAACTTTGAATTATGAGCTAAAAAAAACTTCCATACAAATGAGACACCAGGAGGAATTAAACAATTTTGTTTTTTTTTTAAAACAAATATTTACCTTTACATGGGCAAAAACAAGCATAAAGAGGTGAAGTTCCCTTCACAACTGATTTATTTATTTATTTTCGTAAATGACCATTTTATAAGCGGGATGATGCTCTTCCAAGTGTGGATTATCAGATTTAAACAAACATCACGGAAGCAAGAGATTGACACGATTAAAAAAAAAAAGTGCTAAAAGATTCCTTAACAAGCTTTATTAACACATTAACAATCATTTATAGGGTGTTACTAAAACATTTACTAGCACGAAAAGCTGAATAAGGTTCATTAACATAGTTAGATTTATTATCATCTACAAAGGAAATATTAATAAACTACTTACAAGCTTAACAGATTTATAAACTATATATTGTTTTGCAGCACCTCATCTTAAGTGATTCAAATGTCTGTAATTAATTAATTGGTTCTTAAAATGTGTAAATTAAATCATTTCTAGCCATTATAGTTGACTGAGAACTGCTTCCTCACTAAAACATGACTGGTATGTTTGGAGGTGGAACAGGAAGTGGCTCTAGAATTCGGTTCCTGGTATCGTGGCTCGAGGTACCACCTTTCACTCATCAGCTGTCCTGTTTTTGTTGTGTTAACATGATGAAGAGATGGCTTACATTTTTACAGCTGAACAAAACTATTGTTTTTCTGGGCGCAGTGGGATTGAAGGTGCAGTTCTTACATGCGTTGTTAGTCGCTGTGCGTCAGTCCAAACAGACGTATGTCAGCTGCTCCATAAACCTTCAGCAGCTAAACACCAAAGGGAAACACTTTCGCTTCCTCTGCCATCACTAAAGTCAGCTCAAGCCAGAGCAGTTCCACAGGTGACCACTAGTGGGCTTGTCACACAAAGAAGTCCCATCAATGCAAGCCTGCTCACAAAACCAGTTTTGTTAGTGGCAATAGTTGTCAGCAACCTATTTGATTTACTGCATCTTTAGGGGGCGGGAAGTTAACGCTGAGCTCATCAAGCGTTTGGTTGACTTCTGTCATAACAGGACTAACTCATTCTGAGAGCAGACACTCTAGGGCCACTAAGATTTCTGTTCTTTCTTGGATTTGATTGACAGGTTGAACCCTCAGCTCTACAACGATCTTACTGAGCATGCTCCAACAGCTTCCCGTCTGCTTAGTTTCATTGAATGTAATATTTTTGGGATGTCAAAGTGAACCCGAGACACAAACTAGTGGGTGAGGTCCCACGCCCTCTGTCCATCTGGACCATTGACTCAAATAGGAAGTGCCTGCTGGCTCCAAGAAGCCAAAGTCCCATAGACTTCTATTAAGAAGTTAGATGCTTCAATCAAAGAAAGTTAAAAATGTTTGACAGATTCTCCTCATTTTTATTGAATAGTTTTTCTTGATGTGAATTGTTGTTTGTTGTGATGTGCTTTTGTATTTCTCCACTTCCCAGGTCAATATTGCAAATAACATGTTCTTTATAGCTCACCTAATGTTAAACAAACATTAAATATAAAATAAAAGAGAGACAGCTTTTAGTAGAAGGGGCCTGGACTTCCAACAAGCTCGCTCCTAATTGGCTAGATTGGTTGTCATAGAAATGGGACCAATTTTTATATAGCAAAAATTGAATTGGCTTCATTTCGACAAAGCTGGAAGTCATTTTCTATGGATGATGTTACACTTGCTCAATCGATTGCTCTTGTACAGTCCACGATCTGTGCAATAGTGCTGCCCCAAACGATTATTTTAATCGTTGACTAATCACAGATTATTTTTTTCCTATTAGTCGACTAATCGGATCATGTGCAAACTGGATAGCACAAATCTTAACCATCATTAGTTCTAAACTAACTAAAACTAGAATGTACCATTACCTGTGATAATACTAATGTAAATGCTGTAAGCTGAATTTGGGTGCTGAGGATGCTAATGCTGATAGCTGAAGATGCTGGAATTGATAGCTAAAAACTCTGAAGTTGATATCTGAAAATGTTGAAGCAGATAGCCAGCTAAAATATTAGTTAAATTAAATTTTACTTTAAAAAACTGAAAAAAGCCTAAGTTAGCCAAAACAGCTAGCGTGTAACTGAAATATTAGCTAAATTCCAAAATAGCCTAAAAAACTGAAAAAATTCTAAATTAGCCAAAACAGCTAGCATGTAACTGAAATATTAGCTAAACTCCAAAATAGTCCAAATAACCTTAACAAATAGTCCAAAAAGCAAGCATTATACCATTATAACTTTCAATTTACTACACTCCATCTCAGTATAATATAAAGTAACGAATAATCGACTATTAAATTAGTCGTCGACTATTTTAACAGTTGAGTGGTGGACTAACCGTGGCTTCTGTGCACACTCACTGGGACAGACGGCTGTGCTGGTGCTTTAGGAATGAAGGGTTCTCCAGCTATCGGAGTTTCTTTCTCCCCTATCTCTGTCAGAAGGACTCTCGGTGTCCTTTACAACGTCACACAGATCCTAGAAATTTCCCTGACCTAAAATCACAGTTGGCGGCGACTGTCTTTCTGTCTGATCTAGGTGGCAACTTGTGCTGTGTTTTAGTCCGTCCAGATCGCAGCCTGTCAAATGTGATACTGTTGGTGTGCATGTTGTAAAACTTATGTTTTCATCAAAACCTGAAAAAAAAAACTGATTGTGTTTTCTTTTTCTGCAGTGCCTCTGGAACCAACATTGTTGCCATTGATAATAAAATTGAACAGGCAATGGTGAGTACTTCTAGAAGAATTGATGTTTTTAACAAAAAACCTGTAATAATAGTTGTTTATTTGAATACAAATATTTGTTGTGTAACACACCGTCCCTCCTGTGCCTCCTCTGTTCTCCAGGACCTGGTGAAAAGCCATCTGATGTATGCAGTGCGGGAGGAGGTGGAGGTCTTAAAAGAGCAGATCAAGGAACTGTATGAGAGGAACTCTGTGCTGGAGAGGGAGAACGCTGTGCTGAAGTCTCTGGCCAACAGCGAGCAGTTGTCCCAGCTGGCCACCCAGTCGACCCCCAGCGCCGGCGCCGCGCCTCTACAGCAAGTGCTCAGCCATCCTCAGCCTCTCCCTCAGCACCCCAAACCCCAGCAGCCTCAACCGCAGCTCGATTCCGGCCAACCCAACGTCACCTCCGCTTGAAGTGCATCAAAGAAAACGACAAAAGAAAAAGAGCTTATTCTTGTACAACTTATTATGATTAGTGTATGTGAAATAAAAGAAGAAAACCGTGTCTTCTTAGCCACCAGCTTGACCACAAAGTACAGTGTGTGTAGGGGTGTGTGTGTGTGTTTCCAAAGTGAGAATGAAGTATCTGTACTGCGGGCCTTTCCAGTGTTAAATGCAATCATCGAGAGCTACAGAGGAAACGTCGGGACGCAGCGGCGGGCGGGGGTCGAGGCCGGAGCCGAACCAGCCTCATGGTCCGACCCAAACCTGCCGGCGGAGAACGGGGGCGGGGTGCGAGCGAATGTCCAGAGCTAAATATTTTTGTAAAGTAGAGCGTGGGTTCAGGGGGTTTGTAAAGCAAGAACTCGGGAGTCGTTTTCTTTTTTGGAGCGCCACACTGCTGCCGTTACTTTCCCCCCATCAGTCTTTTAGCTTCCACTTCTTTTTTTTAATTTATTGCAGGGTTGTTTTTTTTTTTTTTTCATCCATGAACAATTTCTTTTTTTTTTTAAGCACGTGTTTCCTCTTTTTTTTTCTTTTACAGTGTTTTATCGGCTTTGTGAAAAAAAAAGTAGGCAAAAACATCCTGACAAATGTTCAACACTAATATTATGCTGCAGTTGTCAATTCATAGCTCAAGCCTGATTTGAATGTACATTTTTGTATATTATAAAGTATTAAGAGCCTTCTCGGGCGACGGCTGTCATCAGATGTTAAAAATAAACCGGTGAAAGTCAGTGTAAGAAAACTGACTTCTCTTAAAAGTGAATTAGTATTTCTCCTCCATGCATTTTTCTTTTTTTCTCTCTTATTGTCTTCAAAAGCTGTGAAATCATCCAACATACTTAAATGTACGTCAACCAAAGATGAAAAAGCTGTGTAAAAATTATTTTGAATGCGCACCTTTTTTTTTTTTTCCTCCTTTCACAAAATATTTTGTTGCTGTTTCGCATGTTCTGCATGTTCTGTAATCTTCAAACCACTTTCTTACCTCATTTTTATTCAGCACTCTTATTGTAAGATAGTCTGTGAACAGTGTAAGTTTAGGGAAGTGGAGCTGCAAGTCGAAAAATAACCTAGTGTTACTGACACTAGTCACAGCAAAATGAAGTGAGCCATGTTTTCATTTAAATGGTGTTTGAATTTCATATGCCAATAGTTTTGTTACTTTGCAAATTTTAATGTATTTAAATAAAAGCAATATTCAGATTCCAGACTGATTGATTTATTGGGATTTTGTTTTTAGCCCTCAATAGACAAAAGTATTTTTTTAGAATATAAATTATATTTTTAGAAAATTTAACTGATTCAGGCCTTAAACCAATATGGCAGAAAGATGAAATTCCAGATTTGAGCTTAATTTCTCTAACACTTTTTAACCAGCTCAGTGGATGATATATCGGTGCTAGTATCGGTATTGGCCAATATTTCCATAATTTTAGTTTATCGATATCAGACCGATACAAAAGAAATCTACAGATGTTCTTTTTTCCGATCCACTTTATTTTTGACATGTATGCTTGTTTCACATAGATCCCTGTCATTGGGACACTTGTGTTTACAGTCATAGTCATTAATTGTCCTGTTTTCATAAATATTTAATATTTTCTATGGATACGTGTTCCTAACAGACCTCTAGGAATAGTCAGTTTGGTAATTGAATGAACCGACAGATCTGCAACCTGAGGCTCTGGAGCCAAAAGTGGCTCTTTAAACCCTCCACTACCTCTCATGCTAAAAAATAATACATTTGTAGTTATTTTAAAAGCAAGAGTTGCTAACTTAGCATTGATTCAATTTATTTCAGTTTAATTCTGACTGAGGTGACCCTAGAAGATAAACTCATGTTTTTATATTCCTGCTGACATCATTAGGTCTTGTTTGCTCTGCACTTCCTCCAGAATACACAGATTACAAATACTAGGAAAAACTTAGTTTGATCCTTTCTGAGTTTAATTTATGACTTCAAAGTACATTTACGCTGCATAACAATGGTTAGTCGCTATTCAGAGGGGAGTGGCTAAAATATATAGATCTGTATATTCTTCAAATACTTTTTCTACTGGATCATTAACCAATCATGTTTCATGTTTACGCTCCAGTTCACAGCAGAAGTAAGTAGCAAAAAGGATGAAGGCTCATCAAAGTATAACAAGAAAAAATGTCATTTTTGTCTTGTATTGTTTAAGAATACATTTCCTTCAATTGAATGTTCCTGTTTGGGAAAGGAAGTCTTTTATTTTGAAAGAAAGTTACATGAGCTCCTGTCAAAAGTAAAACCCAAATTTAAACACTTTGAGAAAATTCCAGTTTATCTTAATATATTATTTATGTATTTATTTGAGCCCCAAAATAACTTCTATTCATATTTACTGTAAAAAATGACAATGTAATAATGGAAAGTAGTTTAACATTTTCTTAAAAGGGTAAAAAAATGTTTTGCTGCTCCTTTTAGCTTTTGATCAGTACCAAATGTCTATTTTACTGGCAAAGGTTGCAGACCCCTGCTCTACAAAATTACAAAATTGTTTCAAAATTAAATAAAACGATTATTTGATGTTGGAGAACACCAAAAAATGACCATGGAGTGTGGTATGTTCTATAATAATGTTCCCTTTGTATTATTTTGATGTGGGCTGAACTTTACAAAAAACTGAACAGATTTACCATTAATTCATGTTTGTACATATTTCATGTACACTTCATTATCTTGTAAGAAATACAAGGAATCTGGAAAACTTTACCTGGACTGTTTAGTACCAGGTATTTATTTGAGTTACACTGGTTGAATATTTAACTAAAGATGTCCATTTTAGGTCAGTGAATCAGATCGTCAAAATGATCCTAAAATTGACTGCCAGAAACCACAAATAACAGCATGAATCAAATCATTAAAAACAACTTTTTGCCGCACAAAATATCAGATTTGAGGAAACTTTATTTGAAATTACAAAACTTTCAAAAGTTAAAAAAAAAGGACTGAATAAACTCCATTTTAGCAAATACATAGCGGTTCCCTCTGAAAACAAAAAAACAAACAAACAAAAAACTTCATGGTGTTAACAGTCTGAATAGAAAAACTCCTGGTGTACAAACAGCTCGGTACGACGGCACGGACGATGGGTGGGAGGCTTTCTGCTCCCAAAACGTGTACGCTCCTCACAGCTGAACTGTTGTGCAGGTCCTGCTCGCTCATCACACAGGTGAGTCTCCGTCATCTAGTAAGGTGGGCGGGTTGGCTGTCCCGCCCACCAGGTGAGATTGGCAGAATTCAACGAAGCTTTTCAGAGCAACCTAACCCACGGTGACAAATCTGCTGCCTTTGACGGCTTGTGCCGTGGCGGCGCGCTGGTCTTTCAGGATGCGGAAGCGCTCGTTCAGCGTCATGGACGTTTGCTGCAGAGAGACGAGACAGAGTTGAGCATGTTGAAAGTTAAAAGTGGTTTCTGGTTGTGGTGCGGCCCCCACCGGCTTCCCCACGCTGTTGATGTCAAACTGCAGAGGGACCCCTTTAGGGATTTTTTTCTCAACCGTTTCCGGCTTCACGGGAGCTGCAGGGGCCGCAGGAGGATGCAGGGTCCAGGCGGTGGGGGGCCTGCAGGGAGGAGGAGGAGCATATTTTAATGAGTCACAGAGCTTCACCCCTCCTGAGGGTTGGTGATGCGGGACACTTACTCCGGCTGAGTCCGGGCTGTAGGGTTGTCAATTGAAACAGTCAAGATCCCACTACCTGCTGTCGATGTGCGCCACCTGGTGGACAAACAGAAACAGTCTCATTCGAGAAAAGTGTGCAGGATCCAATTTAGAAGGGAACCGGTAGAAGACTTACTGCCGCGTTCTGACTGGAGGAGAGAGGGGGTTTGGCTTCTGCAATTGAGCTTGGACCTACACAGGACATCAAAACAGAAGTATCTGGTTTAGTCCACCAGTTCTATCCACAAACGCTCTGCTTAAAGACTTCCTGATCACAAACCTTGAGTCCCCGGCGATAGAGGAACGTGGCCTGCCGCGCCTCCCTCTGGCTCTGCTGGACAGACGGCAACGGTCTGTGGAGTAAAGTCCAATTAACTTCTCATGGGAGTTAAACTACGCACTATAAGGTGCACATAAAGGATTCAACTTTTTTCAAAAATTGGGAAGTCTCCACTCGACTGTCGAACCGCAGCGGCGAGCGCACTGATGATCACACTGTGCACATTTTGAGGGACACAGGTGATTCACAGACAGTGACTCTGTCTTAGGGAACAACGTGGATGTCGGTACAGCTTATCACATCTCGAATTACTGCAGAAACCCACCGTAGTGCAACAAACACAAGATATCGGCCAGCATTTCAGAGCGCAACCTGTACCCGGCCTGCGCCATTGGATGATTTGTCTGATAGAATTCCTTTGTTCGTTCAGGAGATGATCTTGTTACTACTCATGAGATGAAATTAACAGTTTTTCCAGGTGAAACTACAACGAAGCGCGCGTCTGATTTTAAGTTCTCCAGAGAGTTTGCGCTTCCACGTGCATGGCAGAGATGCAGCCAAAATGTATGCACATTTTTCCAGTAGGGCTGCCACAATTAGTCCACTAATCGACATCTAAACGACTATTAAAACAGTCGACGACTAATTTAATAATTGATCAGTCATTACTTTATATTATATGGAGTTAGAGTGTAGTAAAGCTGAAAGTTATAATGGCATTCTGCAAGATTTTTGCACTATTTTGGCATTTATTAATGTTTTTAGGCTGTTTTGGAGTTTAGGTAAAATTTCAGCTGCATGTTAGCTATTTTGACTAATTTGGGCTTTTTTTCAATTTTTTATGCTATTTTGAAGTTTAGTTACTGTTTCAGCTGCCTGCTAGATATTTTCGCAAATTTAGGATCTTTTCAGTTTTTTCGGCTAATTTGGAGATCAGCTAATATTTCAGCTGCATGCTAGCTGTTTTGACTAATGCAGGCTTTTTTCAGTTTTTCAGGATAATTTGGCATTTAACTAATATTTTAGCTGGCCATCAACTTCAGCGATTTCAGATATTAGTTTCAGCATTTTTATCTATCAATTCCAGCATCTTTAGCTATCTTCACTACCATCTTCAGCAGCCAAATTCAGCTTACAGTATTCACACTAGCATTATCGCAGGTAATGCTATATATCTAGTTTTTAGCTACTTTAAAGCTCACTTACATGGAAGTCTCTCTCCCGCAATCACTTTTTATGCTCCGGGGGAGGACTAAACACTCACGCGCATTATGAATTGTTGGAAGAACCTGCTCCGTCAGTTTATTCAGGAACTCTGCTGACCGGACCTGTTGCTGCTCAACCCTGCAACGTTTGTCTAATTGGAAACCAGAAACGTTGAGTTGGCAGTGTTACAGTCAACATTTACCTCCGCTGCAGTTGGAAAGGTCTCCCAAACGACGCTGCATTCTGGCCCCTTAGTGAGTCCGGCTGCTGGTAAAGCCTCCTCTGAGGGTCGGGCCTCCTGGACTGGGCCTCGGCCCGCTGAAAGAAGGGCTTTGTTTTCTGTCTTGTTTTCTGACAGGAGAAGAGGAAACACTTGGTTTATGTAATATCCAAGAAAAAGAGCATCTCTGGGAGTTTGCAAAAAAAAAGTTAGAGTTGCACATGGTTTCTGTTTTCTAAGAAAAACAGACTGCAAAGAAAACATGTCAAATATGACTAAAAATGTTCTCAGAACACAAATTATTTTTTTGAAACTGTGGGCTGAACAGTCTTCTGGCTATTCTGATTCTGAGAAATTTCCTTTACAGAAATGAATTCATGCTTTTTTTTAGGATTTGTTACCATGGCAGCGGATACAAAAAGTCTGTTTCTGAACTCGAGACATTGTGGTTCACTGCTGTAAAGGAGAGTATAAACTCAGTAGAGATCTGTCCATTCCAGATGAGCATTTATGCTGTCCAGTTTTTTTAATCAAATTTTAACATATTTTTCTCTCTCTTTCCGGGTCTCGCTCATCTTTTTTTCTACTTTCTCCTGCTCTTTTGTCTGTTCACCTCCTTTCTCAGATTTCTTCTGCGCTGCTGCCTTAAATGTCTTTTCTCCATTCGACTCTTTTGTTCCCCAAATCTGTTAGTTTGTTCCTGCTGGTTTAGCTCTGTTTCCTTGATCTTTTTGGGTGAAACTTGCCTCTAACTTCCCCGTCTGCTGAACTTTTACAGCCCATAAAGCACACATTTGATTGGGCGTGTAGAATCAAGAGACATGGCTTAACATCTGGCCTGAGAATGTCTGCTGAATCACTACAAAAATATCTGTAAAACATTTTTTTAAAGTTTAATTTTTAAAGTTTTCATTTATTACAGTCTATTGTGATGTTTCGCTTTGGGGTTAGAATGGAAAAGCGCCCAAGGTCCAGACCCGGACTATAATCCACCCGTTAGTGAACCTCTAATGTTGCATCTCTGCTTCAAGCAGGTGATGCTCTGTTTACCATCATACTGTGGCTTCAGCCCCTTTAGCACATTAACTAGAATTGCATTGAATAGGTCTGAATCAGTCTTTTTTTTTTTTTTTTTGCTGCAAACCGTTGATGCATTTAGGGTACGATTAGAACTTTTTTGTAAACTTCATTTTGACCCCATCATCATTTTGACATTTCAATAATCAACATCTATCATCTTTTATTTCGAATAAATGTTCTAAAAAGTAACAAACTACTCGATTATTTTTTTAAAGAATTTCTTTACACTTAATTTACTTGAGTATTTTTCATCTGATTTGGTATTTAACAACTGTTGTAAATCTCGAATGTGGGGGTCTTTTATTCCTGCATTGTGGCTCTTTGTTAGTTATGTTTTCTCATGTATTTATAGATTTGAGTAAAATGTCACTGTCTGTATTTTTTAACTCATGATGCCATGACACTAAATTAAGAGGCATTGGGAGCTTTACTGTCAGATAACTCGTCAAAATTATGGTCAGAGTGGTTTGTTATTTGAAATAAGTTTAAACTAATATTCTTATTTTAAGTTTTGTTGGTGTTCAGAGGCGAAAAAAAATGTAATAATTTCAAACCGGCTACAGCAGGAGGAGCTTATTTGACACAGGATGTATTTTATTTTGAAAGGAACTTTAATGTCACAAGTAATATAATAGATATGTAACGCTGTTATAATTCAATTATTGTAAACATTTCAAAGCTACACTTTATAAATGAATGGTTTAATGGTCACACAAACGTAAATACGTTTATTATTCTAAATATTGAGGTGGGACTTTGCCGCTTTCTCTTGGTTTAGGTTTGTAAGAAACTGGACTGACTGGGGAGGTCTTGAGCTGTCCAGTTATTATACTGTCAATGGAGAATAGCAAGCATGATAATAGTGAGTTTGAATCCAGAAAAAAAAAATAGAAACTGAAGGGAGAACACCTGTTTGCTGTACCTGGTTGAGTGCAGCTCTGTTGAGAGTCCCAGCTCGTCTCGCTATGGTTCCTGGCCTCCTGGCTGCCAGTCCTGTGATGACCCCTTGACCCCGTCTTCGACCCGTAAATGGTGGGATTCGTCTGTTTCTTATTATAGCCGCCGCGCCCCCTCGTGCCACGCCTCCTCCTAGTACAAAGAGGACATTTTAAAGGGTTTCCACGTGTAAAAACAGCCGGCCCGGTGACGGGGGAACACACCTCTCTGCGCCGTTCCCGGCGTCCTCTGAGAGACTCCACTTCCTTGGCTCAAAAGGCCTTTCTTCTTGAATGGTTTTCGCTTCATGTTGGCCTGTCGCCACTTGAACTGTTTCTCTTTCTTGTTCAACCGAATAATGTCATCTGTCAAAGTTTTAAAAAAGAAGTGTGGAGAAGAAAAGAGTTTAAGGAAATCTCAAGGGAGACTTGTTTATTTTAGCCAAGCTAGCTCCGGTCAGGTGGCTAATATTACCTTTGAATGAAAAACAAGCCACATAAAATAAAGTCCTTACCCAAAGACATGTCGACTTTATCAAAAACCACCGGCACGTCTCCCCGACCGGCTGAGAAATCGCCATTATTCATGATAAACAAGCTAGTTTTGGGCGAGCAACAACGCTACAGTTAGGAGATAACAAATGATCCTCCCCCGAACGTAAAAAGCGTTGCGCATGCGCAGTTTGGGTTCTAGCAGGATGCACTGTGGGAAATGTAGTCAATAGCAAATTTATACTGTTACCAAACCAAAACACCAGCGTGCTCATGTAACTGGAGGAAAGGGTTACATATGCGTCTCGTTGGTGCAGCTATTTCATTTGGAGTTCTTTGTTTTCCGTGTCGGAAGGGAGACAAATTATCGAAACGCCGGACTTTTCTTGTGCAAGTATGTACTTTAAAATCATGCTAGTTGTTTGAATGAACGCCTCTCGTATGTGTGATGTTGTGTGGTTAATTAGGTAGTTTTCCCTCCATTTTTAGCCTAAAGTTGTCGTGTTTTTTTTTCTTTCTTTCTTTTTTTTCTGCAGCTCTTCTCTTTGGTTTCCAGGCCCCCCTCGACGCTCCTCTACTCGCGAAAATCCGCCAACATGTCAGCCAAGAAGCGCAAGGCGACATCAGCTGCTGGGGAAGCGGAGCCCAGCACCAAGCAGCCGCGGCAGGAGAACCCGAAGAAGGAAGCGGGCTGGCTGCACGGCCTGATCAAGCAGCAGAGAGAGGACAAGAAGGACATGAAGTTCAACAAGAAAAGAGAACGCTTCATCAGTGAGACGCAGAAGATCCGGCAGGGCTCTGGGGGAGTGCTTTACTGGATGCAGAGGGACCAGAGAGTTCAAGGTACACAGTAAAACTCTGTACTTCATTTATTCTATTTATGATTTTGACATTTTTAATCCAAAAACATTAGTCGTTTTTTAGGACAGTTTCTGTAGAGCAGCAGAATTTCAGTAGAAATTCTCATTTGAGTTGTGGGCAGGACCATTGGCAGAGTAAGCCTGCCTCCACTTCCCATCATCAACAAAAATGTTAATTGTAATTAAATTAATTTAACATATACTTGTATACTTTACTACCTTCTTGGACGGCCCAAAGTGATTTACAGTCACAGCGTCTTTCACCTATAAACACATTTACACTGATGGCGGCTCCGCTGCTGAATACTGGCGCCAACCATCAGGAGCAATGTGGGGTTCAGTGTCTTGCTAAGGGACACTGAACAGGAATCGAACCAGCAATCTTCCCATCAGAGCCCCAACGCCTTACCTCTGCCCCACTTTACTCGATATTTATTTTAAAAACAATTCACTTCTTGTTACTGTTTTTCCACTCACATACAAATTCTCAAGGAAGAACAACTTACACAAACCAGATAGTCTTGTTTTTCATTTAAATTTATTTTTAAAGCAATGCCATTTTGCAAAGTTTTGACCAATCTTCAACTCAGTGCATGCTTTTTTTTAATTAATCTTTTTTATTTCATTCAAGTGAAAAAAATAATGTCAGAGCCTGCTGTTTGCACAAATTAATTTGTTTTATGAGTCGCCTATAGTGGTTTTACCGCACCAAAACGCAGGTACTGAAGTAACGAGGGTTCTTATAGTCTAGTAGCTGGAATTTAAGAGCTAAAATCTGAACACTAATTCTTCCGTTACTGACAAAACTAATGAAAGACATAATTTTTCGCAAGATTTTTCAAATGACGTTTTTTTTGTCTGGTCCTCATATTTATTTGAATAAAGACATACTCAGAAATACAAATTAAAGTACATTTTCTTAACAAATTTTCTCCATCATGAGAAAAATGTTGAAAGCACCAAAACCTGATTTTCATCAGAGTGGGTCTTTATAGTTAGGTTTGATTTTGTCTTCCTGCAGATAACTGGGCGCTGATCCGCGCACAGCAGCTGGCCACCAAAGAGAGCCTCCCTCTGCACGTCTGCTTCTGCCTGGTGGTACCAAAATCCGAGCTGTCCACACTGAGACATTATTCCTTTCTGCTGAAGGGGCTGGAAGAGGTTGAAAAGGTATTCACCACTACAAGAACACGATATTCCTGTTTGTTACACATCCACACCCGGATGTTTCCATTTTTTTGCATAGAGGGAGCTCCACCTGTAGGCATTGAAGATCTTCTTTTGGTTTTAAAATTGTTCCCAGTGGTCTTTTAATTAGGATTATGTTGTTTCTACCCATAAACAAAACCTGTATTTTTCTGGGACATAGTTTCTGTAGAGCGGCAGTAGTTCAGCAACTCCGCCCCCTTTTCCCTTCCTTTTGCTGAGAGTTTTCTGTTTACACTAGGGATTTAACGATTCACTTTCTTAATGATTCAGTTCAAACCTCAATTTTTGGATCACGGTTTGTTCATGATTTATGTTTTGCAACACAACAAAAATCAGAAAAATCATTTCTTTACGTTTGCTAATTAGCCACCAACATTGAAGAAAAACCTTTCAGTTCCAAACTGCATCTTCATCTGCTCCTGATTCACAACCATTTCAATAAAGAAATACTCAGAAATGCAATTTTAAGCGTAATTTTCTTTATATTGGCTCTCCATCTTCAGAGAAATGCCACCAAAACATGTTAAAAACACCAAAACCCGATTTCATCAGAGTGGGTTTTAAAGCTTATCTGAAAAGTTCTGATTTTAAAGTCTGTGACCTCATATCTGCACAAAACTCCACATGTAAACAAGCTACAAAAGTGTACACATTCAGTGAATCACACCAGTGAGATCTGAGTGTTGCAAAAGAATATTACTGCTTTCCACAGTTTGTGATTTGCACAAACTCACAAAGCATTGAACTACAAACACTGAACTATTGAAGTTAGATCATCACATAGCAAGACCCTGAAAAACAGTTTTTTTTTTTCCATTTGCATGTCCAAATTCACGTCTCCAAGCTGAATAAACCACAGATAAACACTTTAAGGACATCTCAATGCACATTTTTAAAAAAAAAAGTGTATTCATTTTGAGTAATTAAGATGGGTATCTTTGATCTGATTGATCTTAATTAGAAAATTAAAAATTGCGTCCACTATTTCTTTTGACACAGAACCTTTGCTTGTATAAGAATAGCCTTCTGAGAATTTATCTCCTCTGTAGGGGATATATTTTTTAATTGGATTGTGTCATTTGACACATTTGAAGCCCTCTATTAAGTCTTGATGTGGTTTAAAGAGGACATATTGGCCTTTCCTGTGATATCCCATGGATTTGGGTGAGATAATGTAAAGTCTGGTTTCTAAATGCAGACCTCACCAAAGGCAACGAATAAAGAAACCTTTACTCAAATATTTTTATGGAAGTTACATTTAGCTTAAAGTTAAAATAGAAAATATAATATTTAGTTTATAAATGTCAACTTTAATGGACATATAGACATATAGACTGTTTATTCTTTGGATAAATTTACTTTTTTACCCAAATACTATTACTTTGAAGTGTAATAGTGTCTGTTTATATATATATTTAAGAAAAATAACAATTTTAATAAAGAAATTGTTCTTTATAATCATTTTCATTCCACCTTAAAATATTTTTACTTTCTTGAAGAATTCAGACGCAAATAAGAGAACATTTAGTAACAGATAAATGAGGAATATTACGATTTGAACTGCCGTACAGGGAAAATGTTAAAATATGCTTCCTGGATTATGCAAAATAGAACTACGAAAAGCAGAGAAAGCAAACATGTTCTAATGTGTGGTGAATGATAACTGCTCAGATGATAACATAATAAATAAATGTTAATTTTCCCACTTTATTGGTGAAAGTTTTTGCTTACATGGCGTTTAGGTTGTTTTTTGTCTATAATTATTATAGTCTGTTGACCATGAAGCAAAAGCTACATGCTAAATATCAACATAAAAAGATTATTCTGACAGAAATGTTAATTTTCATTGTCTAGTTTAAAGGAGTTGTTATATTGTGCACATTAAAATTGTTCTTTTGTCCACAGAAAATGCTTTAAAATATAAAGTTTGGCAGATTTCAAGACTTTTAAGTTATTATTTTTTGGTCTAAAAAGCAAGAAATTGCAAAAAAAAAAAAAATCTAATTTAAAAAGATTTATTTTTATTAATTAACATGTAATTCCTGTGGTTTGTCTCAAATAAAAAAAACAAAACTGGAATAATTAGCTTGCATGATAAGAATCATTGTTTGTTAGTATTACAGGAGGCCCCTCTGCTTTTCTCCTCTACATATATCATATCTCTCCATCCTGACCTTAGGGGGGGAGCGCCAAATTAATTATTATCTGTCTGATATAAATCTCTCCTTTGGAGTTCCTGAAGAAGTAACAGGCGATAATAGATTTTATGCACATATGAGGGAGCTTGTGAAGGGTTAAAAGGTCATTTCTAAACTTAAACCTCCTCAGCCTCTCTGTGCAATTCTATTTAAAACTAAAAATTACATCAGAATTTAAGTTGATGAGCTTCTGTCTTTGCATAAAAATTGGTTTAAATTAAACTTTATTAATACAAAAAATACTTTTTGAGCTTTACAGTTAACCCTTTACACCTAAGACGTCACTAGCAGCGCTTAATTACATTTTTTAACGTACCATAACATTTAAACAGTTTGCACGATCAATGTAATTCCAGTTGATTCTGAAGCAGAGAAAAGCGGCATATGCCGCTTTTCTCTGCTTCAGAATCAACTGGAATTACATTGATCATGCTGTTTAAATGTTATAAAAGTAACAATTTTGTTTCTAAAAATCACTTTAATTTCATCTTTCTTACTATTTCCCAAATATGTAAAAACAAAACCTGAAATAACAACTCATCATTCAAGTGTTTAAGCAGTTATGAGAATATTTATTTATTTTTAAGACTTTTAAAGACATGTATCAGAGCAATTTAGATATTTATGGAACTACTTGTGCCATAAAATAAAAAAAAATAACAGCTGTAAACACAAATCATCATTGATTACTTAGAGCTTTTGGAAATGAAACCCTCAGGCTGAGTGATTAAAGACTTTGAGACTCTGAGTCATGAACTGATGCTCGTATATCTCCAACAAACAGGAATGCAAACACTTGAACATCCAGTTCCATCTGCTGCGCGGAGCAGCCGGCGACGTGCTCCCCGACTTCGTGACCGGGCACAACTTTGGGGCTGTGGTGACGGACTTCTCCCCCCTCAGAGAGCCTGTTCAGTGGCTGGAAGCTGTGAAAAAGGGACTTCCAGAGGACATTCCCTTCATACAGGCGAGAGAATGAGCTTTTCTGTTTTCTAAAGCGAACTTCATCCACGTGTTTCTTATCTCGTTTCCTCCCCTTGCAGGTCGATGCCCATAATATCGTTCCCTGCTGGGTCGCATCGCCTAAGCTGGAGTACTCCGCCAGAACCATCCGAGGGAAAATCACTAACCTTTTGCCCGAGTTCCTCACTGCTTTCCCTCTCGTGGACAAACACTCGTTCTCAGCTGCAAAATCAGCAAAGGTAAAAGTGAGATTTAGCCTTTCAGATAAGAGAATATTAAAAAAAGGGTTTTAGATCCACCAGTACTTTGGCAAATTTCTGTATTCATTCTTTTAGTTTGTAGGTTTAATTTCTGTAAAAAATGGTTCAGTTGACAGGTGTGAATGTGTCATATTGTTATAACTTTTGATAAAGGACAATTATTTAAAAAAAAAAATCATTAATAGAGAAAACAACCAAACAAATAGAATTGCAGGGAACATTGCTGCAAATGTAAAAGAACACAGTCCCGGTTTAATACTTTGCTGTCTTCAAAAGTCTCCACGACCTCTGACCTTTCTGCTCCTATCACTGTCTCAGGCGGTGGACTGGGACAAAACTTTGGCCTCGCTGCAGGTGGACAGAACAGTCGGGGAGCCCAAGTGGGCCAAGCCGGGCACAGAGGCCGGCCTCGCCATGTTGGAGTCCTTCATTGATGTGCGTCTGAAACTGTTTGGCGAGCAGCGCAACGACCCCAACGCCGCCGCCCTCAGCCAGCTGTCACCGTGGCTCCGCTTCGGTTAGTGCGGGGAGAGGTGACGGTTACAGCAGCAGAGTAGCAGGGAAATTCTTTAAAAAATTAAAAAATGCAAGTGTCTGTAGAAAGCAAAAAAAAAAAATATATGAAGTCCTTAATGTATTTATATTTATAAATAAAAATATAGTATATATAATATATTAAAAATATTTGTAGTATTACTTTTGCAAATAATTAAATTCAAATGATACATATGATTGAGTTTATTAGAGTGCAAACAGTAATTGATTTACTATATACTGCATATATTTCGGACGCAAAAATTCCATACGAACGTCTTGAGTTTCAGAAACTTTCATTTAGTAAAAAAGAATTAAGGTTTTTCTAAAATTTCCTTATTAAATTGTCTTTTATTAATTAATATTTTATTACAATATATGGGGAAAATATGAAAAAAAACTTGCACAAAAATGTAAAATTACGAATTAAAAAGACTTAAATAAACTTAATCATCATTGAGAGAAAATAAAAAGTTAGTTTATTTATAATACTTTTTCTCCGTCTGCTGCGGGGACATTTTTCTGGTTTTGACGTTTTCTGAAGAGAAATAATGTTACAAAAACTCAAAGTTGTTCACAAACTGCTCTACAGTTTTGCAAACGTCCTAAACTCTGAGATGGACTCATTTTTTTCTCTGCAGATTTAAGAGTCCACTCCTCAAACTACACAGTAGCCTCTTTGTCCGTCAGCTTGCATGTCTTAATTCTAGTGAGAACTTTTGATTTGCTGTGCTTTATTTATGTATTTTTCTCTGCTGAACCAGGTCAGCTCTCAGCCCAGCGTGTGGCGCTGCAGGTGCGTAAGAATCCAAGTCCGTCTGTGCCGGCCTTCATCGAGGAGCTGGTGGTGCGCAGAGAGCTGACGGACAACTTCTGCTTCTACAACGAGAACTACGACAACGTGAAGGGTGCGTGGAGACCTCATACTCCAAAAAGCTGTTATCTTGGCCAGTTCGTCTGAATATGTGGTGTTCTGTGCGTTTTCAGGTGCGTACGAGTGGGCTCAGAAGACTCTGAAGGATCACGCCAAGGACAAGCGAGAGTATCTCTACACCAGAGAGCAGTTTGAGAAAGCGCAGACTCATGACAAGCTGTGGAACGCAGCTCAGGTACAACAACCCTCTGAGGCTGAGGGGAAAATCATTTCAGGAGGGGTCTTTAGTGGGGGGATTTTTGCAGACAATAATGCTCTTCTGCATTGATATCAGTTTGTGTTTAAAACCACTGACTGTGTTCATTTAGTGGAATTTGGGAGGAGCTTTGGGAATATTAAGAATGTCAAGACTTCTTTTTTACTGTTTGTATGAATTCTGTGTTTTCCTGCAGAACCAAATGGTAACTGAAGGGAAGATGCACGGATTCTTGAGGATGTACTGGGCCAAAAAGATCCTGGAGTGGACCACCTCGCCAGAGGAGGCGCTCTCCATCGCTCTGTACCTGAACGATCGCTACGAGCTGGACGGGCAGGACCCCAACGGGTTTGTTGGTAAGGAGACGACTCCTCTTTCATTTTCTGCTTTTGATTTTTTTTTTCGTGAACCTCCCCTCACCCTTCTGTCCTTCTCACCTCAGGTTGCATGTGGTCAATCTGCGGCATCCATGACCAGGGCTGGGCAGAGAGACCGGTGTTTGGAAAAATCCGCTTCATGAACTACAAAGGCTGCCTTCGCAAGTTTAATGTGGCGCAGTTTGAGAGGAAGTACTGTTCTAAGAAAGTCTGACCTCATTTTGACTAAATGTTTTTTGGGTTGTGCCTTTACCTCAGGAAACTTTCTAATTATTTTATTTTATTTTTTTATATTTAGACTTGAAGATGTTTTAGCATTTTACGGTTTAAGATTTTTTGTGCCTGTTAAACTTTTACTTTGGGATGTTCTTCTCTTTTTTTAGTGAAACTTTTTATATATTGTTTCTTCCTGATCATCATCTATTGTTGTCTTTTCAACATAAAATACTTTTTTGTGGTAACGCTCTCCTTTTTTATATACATATTTAACAAATATAGCACGAACCATACATGTTATTACATTATATTCATATATTTTTATTTATTTCTGGTGTATTAGTAAATATACAGTAACATCGTTTTTAAAGTTTAAAAACACAAATTTTAAAGGTTATTTTTAATTTTATGTGAAAAACACATTAACAGCTTAACAAGTATGACATTAATCTTTCTGTTATTTATAATTACTTCACAAAACAGTCTTTATATAATGAGATGTAGTACAGTTTGTTCTATGAAAACCTCTTAAAGTCCTGATTAAAGGAGGAAGCAAAAGGTTCCACATGGAGAAAACAAGAGAAACAAGAAAAGAACTTTGTATTATAAATGGGGGCAAAGAACCTCTCAATACAATACAGTCTAAGACTGAGCCACTGGAAACATTTATGAAATTATTGTAATAATCAAATTATATATATTAAATAAACATATCTTAAAAGGACACTAATCAAAAGCTTTGTTAATTAAAAAGGTGGGTTATTACCCCTCTTAAAGATTTTATGCTCACTTTTTGGCAGGATGTTGCACAAAAATTCTGCTTTTTTTTTACTTTAAGGTTTTTCATTTAAAAAAGTAATTGTGAAGTAAATAGTGAAATAAAAAAAAATAAAACATTTTGACAGTCCACAGAAAATCAATATTTGGGACACTAATCAGAACTAGAATTAGGGCGGGGCAGATTACATAAATTTAAAGATTTTAAATGGGATATATTGTTAAAGAATGCAGTAAGGGTCACATAATTAGGTTTTGATTTAGGTTTAGTTATTTAGATCTACGCATTTCTGGCTGAGATGAACCACAAACAGTAAAATAAGCAGTACACTACACTTTACTACATTTGCTGCATTAAGATGATCCTATGTGACACAGGAAGTCTTTTATTTTGAAAAGAAACCAGGCAAACCTGTCAAAAGTTGTAAAACTATTAAGTTTTTTTGGAAAAAATATGTATGATTTATAGCCTACCTCCTAAAAAACATTTCATGTATTCTTATTGTAATAGTTACAAAAACATGAATACAAATTAGTGTTTTATTTTTCTAAATAGTAAGGCACTTTAGGCCTTAATTAAGGTGAAAAATCACTTCACAAGCATACAACATCTACCTTTTTTTTAAAATCAACATTTAAACTCTTATTTCACCATATATGAATAGACTAACAACAACTGAAATCACATTAAGGTGGCAGACAATATAAATCAGTTAATACATGCAAATGAGCAGAAAATGTCAAGAAAAGTACAGAACAATCTGTTCTGATGCAATTAAGGCTACTTAGAGAAAAAGGCTGAGATTTGAATAATGTTTTATTTTAAACTCTTATAGGCTAAAACTCTGTTCCTAATATTCACTAACACTGCCTGACAAGTTATATTGATCTCTATAACTGGGGGAAGAGTCAATTTAATGCCTTTATATCAATTCAACAAAAGTGACATCATGATGGTTAAAACAGAAATAACTGGAATCATCCACCTTAACATTTTTAAAAAAGAAGTACTGATTAAAACTTTTAACAGATAACAAGTTTTAAATAATCATATAAAACTGCATTCTTTGTACTTTACCTATTTCTCAAGGTAAAAAGACAAAAATGTGCATGTTTTGTTTGTCCTTGAGGCCTCCTGACCTACTTTTTTGTGGGAAGTTGCTATTTATACATGGTTAAGTCTCGCATCAGAAAACCACTAAATTGTTAAGTAAAGAAAAAAAACAATTGAAAAAAGAGGAAAAGATAGTTGAAAGAAAATGTACAACGACCATTGGTTCTCAGAGATGGAAAATTGCATCAATTGCTGGTTCCACGATGTTCTGTTACACTGGTGAAAGCGATCCACGCTGGGTTCTTACATTTCTCTCCCAGTCAGCAAAGCCCTGAACTCAACCGGCGACTGGCTCTGACATTGATGGCCATCTCACCAGAAAGCCGCTTTCAGCTCAAACTGGATCCGGATTGGTCCAGACGTTCGCCATAAATAGTTTGCACCCCGGTCGGATTGCTCCTCTCCTCCTCATGAGATCCTTTATGTCATTAGAATCCAGCTGCTTTGCAAATCAACCACACGCTGAGAATGTTCCATCAGTCTGGGATCAAATCCAATCTGGAAAAGAGGCAAAGACCTGGGAGTCTTTGCTTTTTCTGGTGGTGGGTGTTTGGGTGCAGTTTCTTTGAAACAGAGGAGATGCTGTGTTCAGCGGCAGCCAGTACAAAAAGAAGATGTGAGTGGGTGTTCATGTGTTGAAGTAAAATGTCTGCATCCAAGTTTTTCTAAGAACACTGAATTATTGTTTTAGTTTGGTTTCCCTATTCCAGCTAGCTGCACACAGAGACAGCAGCAGAACTCTCTTCAAATCGATTATCTGATTTACTAATTTCTGGCTGACATGCACCGCAAACGGTGAAATAATAATATATTATATTCTCTTCATATTGATTGTCTGAGAAGATCAGAGATATTTTCACACCCACATGATGAAATTCAAAACCTCAGAAGTGCCAGTTTCAAACTCATTTATTTCCTCCTTTTACATAAAAAAATACATGTTCTGGGCCAGACGCGTGGTCAACGGCCAGGATAAGCCAGAGGCGCGGTCCATGGCCAAGAACAGGGGCACAGATGATCCACCTAGAATCCTTCTGAAACGCAAGACTAGCCAGAGGCGCAATCCACAGCCAAGACAAACCAGAGGCATGGTCCACAGCCAAGACAAGCCAGAGGCATGGTCCACAGCCAAGACAAACCAGAGGCATGGTCCACAGCCAGGACAAACCAGAGGCATGGTCCACAGCCAAGACAAGCCAGAGGCATGGTCCACAGCCAAGACAAGCCAGAGGCCTGGTCCACAGCCAGGACAAGCCAGAGGCATGGTCCACAGCCAGGACAAGCCAGAGGCATGGTCCACAGCCAAGACAAGCCAGAGGCATGGTCCACAGCCAAGACAAACCAGAGGCATGGTCCACAGCCAAGACAAACCAGAGGCATGGTCCACAGCCAAGACAAGCCAGAGGCATGGTCCACAGCCAAGACAAGCCAGAGGCATGGTCCACAGCCAAGACAAACCAGAGGCATGGTCCACAGCCAAGACAAACCAGAGGCATGGTCCACAGCCAAGACAAGCCAGAGGCATGGTCCACAGCCAAGACAAGCCAGAGGCATGGTCCACAGCCAAGACAAACCAGAGGCATGGTCCACAGCCAAGACAAACCAGAGGCATGGTCCACAGCCAAGACAAGCCAGAGGCATGGTCCACAGCCAAGACAAGCCAGAGGCATGGTCCACAGCCAAGACAAACCAGAGGCATGGTCCACAGCCAAGACAAACCAGAGGCATGGTCCACAGCCAAGACAAGCCAGAGGCATGGTCCACAGCCAAGACAAGCCAGAGGCATGGTCCACAGCCAAGACAAGCCAGAGGCATGGTCCACAGCCAAGACAAACCAGAGGCATGGTCCACAGCCAAGACAAACCAGAGGCATGGTCCACAGCCAAGACAAACCAGAGGCATGGTCCACAGCCAAGACAAGCCAGAGGCATGGTCCACAGCCAAGACAAGCCAGAGGCATGGTCAACTGCCAAAACGAATATAATTTCTGGCTGACATGCACCGCAAACGGTGAAATAATAATATATTATATTCTCTTCTCTGCATGGTAAACTGCCAAAACAAGCCAGAGGTGAGGTCCACAGCCAAAACAAGCCAGAGGCAAGGTCCACTGCCAAGACGAACCAGAGGTGAGGTCCACAGCCAAGACAAGCCAGAGGCATGGTCCACAGCCAGGACAAGCCAGAGGCAGGGTCAACAGCCAAGACAATCCAGAGGCATGCTCCACGGCCAAGACAAGCCAGAGGCGAGGTCCACAACCAGGTCAAGCCAGAGGCCTGATCCACAGCCAAGACTAGCCAGAGGCCTGGTCCACAGCCAGGACAAGCCAGAGGCAAGGTCCACTGCCAAGAAGAGTCAGAGGCATGGTCAACAGCCAAGTCGCGCCAGAGGCGAGGTCCATAGCCAAGAATAGGAGCACAGACGATCCACTTGGAACAGAAATCTGTCAAACAAAATACCAAACACGGAAACCAACTATTTCTTACTTCCATTTGTACCCATTAATGTCCATTAATGTATTCATTAATGAATGCCTCCACCTGCTCAAAAGCCACACCTTAAAAATGTTTATTGAGGGTAGAACTGAGTCAACTGTGTATTTTAATCTGTTCCAGTGAGATTTTAGGATTTTTTTTTTACTATCTATATCTTTTATTTTTGTGTTTTTTGCTATTACTACTTTATTTGTATGCAGTTTTATGGGCTTAAGCAGTTTATGGATGAGTATGCACATATTGATGTGCATTAAGAGCTTGTTCCTCACACCAATCCTTCCTTCTCCGTGGACAATCAACAGTCTTAATCAGCGTTCTCTCCATATTTACAGATATTTACTTCAGTGGTGTAAAATTCGCTGTCTGCAAGAGCTGATTTTCAGCTCAACCTCGACTCTCACAGAGATCAGGACCAAGAGGAAATGTCTAGCCTACAGTCAAACGATCATTTTAACAAGGTTTTCTCCTTCCAACTTGACATTCACCCTTAAATATGTAGTGCAGCGTTCAGTTTCAGCATTTTTTTTTTTTTTTTTTTTTTTTCA
>NC_050528.1:25895234-25899070 GCF_002922805.2 Oryzias melastigma
CACCCCCACATCTTGCCCAGGGACACACTAATGAGATGAAGGAGTATCTGGGCAACACAATATATCTTTTGTTGATTTAAAAAAAAAATATATATATTATTTTGAGTTTTATCCTCAGATAGCAGGTGATTGATTAGCTCAAAATGACAATGTCCCTGGTGGTGATGGATGAAAAGGTAGATGTAAATGTGAGGTGAATTGGCAATGAAGGCAGAAAAATGAACCGCCAGACTCTAAAGGGCCTTAAACCGCAGAGGGGAGCTGCAGGAGTGAGTGGGTGTCACATTTATTTTACACTCAGCAATTTAATCCATTATCTCAGTCCAGAACATCCACCCTCCCATTCTAATTCACAGCACGCTTTTATCATCTCCAAACCTGATAAAAAATCTTCCATGTAAATTTCCGGCGTCATACTGTGGAACACCGAATCATCAGGATCTGCACGGAAATGTAGGGATGCAGCACAACTTGTCTGACTTTTTATTCTCCGTCTGTACTAACATAAGCATGAAAAAATCTAATCTGATGTTGTACCACACACTACTTGAATTCTGTACAGTTGGGATAAGATTGAAAACTAAGAGTCTTCTAAATCACGACTCAGCACAAAATGGCTTCAACGGGTTTCAGTATCAGGGGCGTGGGGGCGGCTGAAAAAGCAAGAAGTTTGCAAAAGATTGATCCAAAAAAAATCTATTAAGTTCATCAGTTCTTAAACATCACTGACTATAAATTCCAGAGACTGAACCTCTTAGAAATAAAGGAAGATAGAGGCTGTCCGATGTGTGAAAGAATCCATAAAAAGATCCTGGAATACTTTATATTGTGCTTCAGTGTAAAAAGTCTTTGAAAAACTCCTCATTTTCAACCATACTGTCATTAACATATTCAGAGAAACTCTGTGCACACGGCACAAGGCTGAAGAGTGGAAATAAGTGGTCTTTGGGCCGTCAGGCCACATCGTACGTCTCTGCTTGTTTATAACAATGACATGATTCAAAGGGATCTAGGCACTTACAAAAAATACTGTCATTAAAAACCCACCATGGTGTTTTTTTAACATGTTCTTGTGGTATTTTTCTGAAGATTGAGGACATATACAGTATAAAGAACTTTAAGATCAAAATTGAATTTCTGAGTATGTTTTATTCAAATTGTTGTGAATCAGAATCAGATGCAAAAGCTTGTAGGTAGGAATGGTATCATTAAGATTTTACAGATACTACTCCTCTAATCAATACTGCTTATTAATCCGATATTCTTATTGATACAAATCTTGTGCATGTGTAGGTTTCCTCCTGGCACTCCTTCTTCCTCCCACTCAGTCCAGTAAACACGCTCTATAGGTTGACTGGTGACTTTATCCATAAGGAGTGTTAGGTTTTGTGTGGGTGGCTCCACAGTGGACTGACAAACTGTCCACCTTTGCTCTGAATTCACAGAGATCCACCTTCTCCTGTGACCCTGGATGGGACAAAGTATATGGATGAAATTAATATAAAGTTGAGGTACGTCACTGCATGGTTTATTCTGCAGATTCCATCTGAAATCTGCTCTTTGGTCAGGATGTGCGAAAAGTTTCAGAAGTTTCAAAATCAAGAACAAGATTGTATAAATTCTAAGAATTACAAATGTCAGCAAGCAAATATTTGAAAGGGTCACATGTTTGGGAGGGAAACAGGCATTAGAGTCGCAAATCAAGCAATCGGAATGAACATGGAAATTGCACAGCAGTTTAACATAATAAGATTAAGATTTAGATTAAAACTATTGATGCCATATTGTCTGTAATGAAATTTAATCTCAAACCAGCTTCTTTTCTCACAAACCTCCGTCATGTGGTTAAGAAAAAATAGTCCTCTCAGTTCAATCTGCCTCTAACTAAACATAGAGAGAAACAAACAGCATATATGGCCTGAACAGGATGAACTGAAAACCATCAATTTAAATAGACAGATTGAACAGATTTAACAGACCTATGTCAATGCAGAAAGACACAATTCAGCAATTAAAAATGTACACAAGGTGTGCAACGAAGGGGAAAATGAACAAACTGCAGCAAAACATGACAGATGAAAAGAGAAACAAAAAACCTCCCAGATTCAGCATTCAGCCTGCATACTAATTTGCTCTTATAAGTATTTTAGCACTTTTTCTAGGTTTGTATTTAGCATTCAGCGTGTGCTTTGACATTCTCCAGCTAATTTAGGTTTTTCTGCAGTTTTTGAAGCTTGATTAATTTAAAGTTTTTGCTGAAAATTTAACATGTAGCCCAAGTGTCTGAGTTAATTTGCAAGTTCCCTTCCTTTTCTTTGGACATCTAGCTTTTAACCTGTGTGCCAGAGATTCTTATCCCTTCATTTATAAAAGTCAATAGATGCAGCAAGGAATCAAACCTCAACCTTCAAAAGCAAATGTACCTTTACCATTCACGTCAGATTTTTAGGATAAGGAGCCAATTGTATTGGGGTGATAGACACTTCTGATTTTGTTTTTTCCACATAATGGTCTCACTGTGTACATTGGGTTTTACTTATTGAGGCCTTAATCATAAAATTCTAAAAGCAAAACTTTATAAATGTGGCATCAATTTCAACATTCTGTATGTATAAAAAGCTGATTTTTGTCCATCATTTAAATGCACTGAAAAAAGTTAAACATTGATCAGTTAACAACAGTTCTGTTATTCGTTATATTTAAAAATTATTAGTTTTCATGAAATTAAATTTTTGAGTTGACGGTTTACTAAACTTAAAAATGTAATTTGATAAAAATAAATGTTTTTAAATGCAACAACCTACATAACTTTTGTTAATTGATCAATGTTTCACTTTTTTCAGCCATGAACTCATGATGCCGGTTAATAAACAAAGAGCACCACCTGGCCATAGTGCCCCTTCAGACTGGTATTAGGTAGTCAGACTATGCAGGTGAACTTGTCTCTAAGTGTCATCAGTAGACTGGTATCAAGGGCGGCAGTGGCTCAGGTGATAGAACAGGTCGGCCAATGATCGAAGGATTGGCGGTTTGATCCCCGCTCCCTCCATCCAACTGTCGTTGTGTTCATTGGCAAGGGACTTTATTATTGTCTTAATTTCAAACTATTACACTAATATTAAACACATGACAATTGTGTTTCTTCTTATTCATTATTAGTAATATCAAAGAGACAAACCAAATAGAAGAATCACTCATAACATGTCCTAAACTTTTTATAAGTAATGTATTTAGATGCGATATAGCTCCTTTACATTACAGTCATGTCAGCATCAACAGTGATGCCACCTCTTCAGCTAGAAAACTAGTTATTGGCGGATCTAGAAGTTGGTATATCCCACCGTTGCCTAATTACATATCATATTTAACATATCAGAAGGAAAAAGAGGGAAGGCAGACCTAGCAGAGGGGAGATGGGAAATAAACTAAAACAAATTGAGGGAAACATACAAGGAAAGAGAAATACACTATGAAGGAGAGAGAGAAAAATTATTGGGAAAAGAAAAGAAACCGGACTTAAGGAGGGTAAGAGGAATAGTCTTTAGGTGGGAAAAGAACTGATGGGTGACGGACTTAGTGGGGCAAGAAAATATATTTTGGAACTTGACTATGAAAAGACTAGATTAGAAAATGATTATGAAAAAGAGAAAGACGGGGAAATAAACTTCAGGAGGGGGAGTAAAGTGAGCTTGGAAGTAGGTAGGCTTCCGGGCAAAGAAATAGAGGGAGGGGTAGGAAATAAACAGGAATGGAGAGGGAAATAAGCAAAAAGGAACCTATAGAACAAACTGGAGTTAAGGATAATGGACTACAAAAGAAAGAGGGAACATGACTTA
>NC_050528.1:25899094-25920154 GCF_002922805.2 Oryzias melastigma
AATGGCACTAAAAAGGGGAAATAGAAATGGGGGGACATTACAGGAGAAGAAAGGAAATAGACTTGGAAGGAGAGAAAAATTCTTTAAGGCCGGAAAAAAGAAGTGAAAGTGATATAAACTAAGGGAGCAGGAGAAAATATTGGAGAGGGATAAAGTCAGGAAGTAAAGGAAATTAAATTTAAGTTAAAAAAATCATCTGACAGAGAAGGAGAGAACGAGAGTGGCAAGTTGAAAAAACTGAGAAAATGAAAGGACAAGAGGAGAGTGGGACAGAAAGAGACTGCATATTAGGCAGATACAAATAGACAATAAACAGAGCATGCCCAAAGCACTGAAGAAGTTTTTACTTTTTTTAATGAAACCAACAAATGAAACAAACAGACAAAAAAAAAATCAGGAAATGTCCATTTGCATGATTGCTCATGCTCCTTAAGTCAACACTTTTAAGTGACATTTAAAGCTCCAAGTCACTCTGTTGTTGCCAAGGTGACTACTTTGGGATTATCAGCATGATAGAACATCCAGACACATTTCATCTTCCATACTTTCACTGATAGAAGGAGATTTTCTCACCAAACATGCTCCCATTCATCCTTTCCTCAATACAGAACGGTCGTCCTACTATTTTTGCAGAGAAGCTGCCCCAAAGCATGATACTTCCACCCCCATGCATCACAGAAGGTATGGTGTTCTTGGGATGCAACTCAGTCGTTCCTCAAACATGTTGAGTGGCGTTTCTCCCAAAGGTTAGTGACATTGTGATCAATCAAAAATCAAGCAGAAAATGTTAGAAAAATGTTCCTTTTTTTGAGGACTAAAATGAACACTAAAGTCCAATGTTGGTCTATGAAAATTACGAGAAAAAAGTTTTAAAATAGAAGAAAAGCTTTAACATTAAAACAGACCTGGTCCATATATTGAAATCTTTTCATTGAAGCATCTTTTGTTTCAACGATTTGGTAAAAATTAAAAATATTTACTGCAGCATATTGCACATTGACTTTTAATAAGATAGTTCACAGTTTTTACCTCAACCTTTTGTACTTGAACAGCTGAATCCACTACTGCTGACTGGGTATGTATTGTGTTGCGTTCAAGGTCTCAACATGGGTAACTTTGGGTAAACATTTTACAAATGAGGGTTGTGAGGGCCTGACAACCGTAAAGTGGAGATTTCTGACATCGGTTTAACTAACAGGGCATTTCCAATTCATGCAGATTTCTAAATTATCATCAAAGTTTTAATACGAAGGTCGTTATGACTTTATTCCATTGTAGTCTGTAATATTAGTCTGTTTGCAGCGCTGAAGTATTAGCAGAGATTTTTGTGACGTTGCTGGAAAATGTGGAGTTCTGCATCGGCAAAACATTATTTGTCATAATTAAATTGCTGCCAAATCTTGATTATTTGTCACCTCCTGCCTCATTTCCTCACATATTACCATCTGCTCTATATTATTAACCTGCTGGCTTCATTTTCTCCTCTGAGGTTTGTTTCTTTAAAGCTGATAATTATCAAATTCATCAAAAAAAAGGAAAAAAATGTTTTGTTCTGTTGCACAGTGTCACTTGAAGTAGGCCCCAGATCAAGAACTACATTTAAATTGCAATCTTGGAGGCACTTTTTCTCTGCTTTTGGGTATAATTATTATTAATTATTATGAGCTTTATTCATAATTAGTACTTGCAACCAAGAATCCAATTTTTTTCACTACATTTAGCTTATGCCTGCCCCTACATTAGCTCTTCAAATGGAGAGTTTTGGAAAAATAGTGTCTTCAAATTCAGACGACACTACGTCTTAGGTCTTTAACTAAATACTAGATCTTCCGGAAGTTCCGCACTGCTGTCTTTAACCTTATCCAACCATTTGTATAATTTTTGATTCATCTCTATGGCATTACCAAAACTTTATTTTAAAACTCATGGCATGTAACTTCTGCCCTGTAGTGCATCATCAATCCACTAGGGGCAGTAGAAGGCTATGTTCGGCTCATTTCAAAATGGCTGCTTCCATGAAATCCCCAAAACACTTTTAACTGGAAAAGTTTTGCTAATATTCTAAACTTTGAGATGAGAATAGCTCGACTATTGCTACATTTCATCAAATGACTACTTGTTAAATAATGCAAAATGTGCTTAGAATTCATTTCTTTGTATACAGCGACACCATTTAAAAATGTGTATAAATAAGGTGCTTTTTTTCCTGAACTCTCCATTGTTGTGAGCAAAAACTTTCTAAATCATCCAATTTATTGTAATTCATACTATCTGTGTCTCGTTAGAAAAGATATTGCAGAAAAAAATGTGTGAATTTTTTTCAGTTTTATATATATATATGAACATTTTTTGTAAATTTTTTGATGTAGTGAGTTTAAGATGGAATGTAGTAGCGATACAGATTTCAAAGTAAATCAAGATGTCAATTTTTTGAAGAGTCACCTTGCTGTATTGAGCCATTTCTTGGTCTTTTTTAACAACTTTATTACAACAATTCAGCTCATTATTCAGACTTACAACAGCAGTTAAAAACATACATCTAATGAAGAAAAAAGATACACAATACATTTCTTGTAATGGTTCAGTCAGAGCGAATACATTTGAGCTAACATATTTTTAAATATATATATTTCTTGATAAATTAATTCATTTTCACAAAATTTAACCTTGTAGGGTTTCATCCCACTGATAAGAGATTCCACAAGCTTTCTTAGTGCAGTTTTACAAGACTCACATGTTGCATTTTAAGCCCTGAATTTTAATTAGACGAGGATAGAGTTCAACACTATAACGACACTACAGTAGAGTCTTCTTCTGATAATGAAGGCAACTTTCCTTAGAACCGAACAATCACGTGATCAGTGTTCTCTCTATTTTTAACCCTGTGAGGAAAACAAAGAGAAGATGTGATGTGGTTTCTAGGGAACACAAGTATTCTTAAAGATGTTTAACCTTTAAAATGTGTGCTGCTGCAGACAGTGGTGGATCTCAGATGTTCCTAAACAAGTTCACATCTGAACCCTTCATGCCGTCACACATTCGATCCTCTGTCAAACGTCTCTTTCGTGGTTTCTGGGTTTTTGCTTCTGACATTTTTTTCAGAACAGCTAAATTAATTTATGAGTGTTGGTCGTTTTCTTTTCTCAAAGTGCTGCGCCGAGTCATCTGAAACCGGAAGCGGGCTGGCCAGGCTTTGGAGCAGCACGTGAGGTGGCCGAACATTTCTCTGAACCTGGTAGACATGAGGTTGTACAGAATGGGGTTGACCGCAGAGCTGAGGTAGAAGAAGACTCCAGAGACGATGTGAACTTTCTCAAAGATCTTCTGGTGCTGAGTAGAGGACTTGTCAATGTAGCTCCATGTCAAGCGGTCCACATGGAAGGGAGCCCAGCAAAGACCAAAGACGACCACCAACACGCCTGAACCCCATGGAGAGAAGACAGGAACCAATTATTAACACACCACTGTTGCATTTTGGTTTGATTTCTGGTTACACCACAATCCTGAACAGAAGTTCTGCAATGCCATTGCTAAAACCAGCATCAACACATGTGGTTTCATGATATTTGCTGTACAATAAATTAATAGCACAATTTCACAGTTAATAATACCAAAACTTTATGCTTTTATCTTTAAAAAAAATCAATAAAATACATTAAAAATACATTTTAACTTGGAATACCAAGATTTTCGCTTGATATTGCAGTAATTTGGTTCTCAAAAAGAATAATTTTTTATTTGCAGATTGCTGAACCTCATAAACTTGATAAAGATGAAAATTGTGTTTTTATGTATTTTTAACACGTTCTTGTGACATATGAATAAAATGACTATTAATTCTGTTTTTAATTAGTATTTTTTTCTGCAAATTGTGGTAAATCAGGAGCAGAGGAAAAATGCAGTTTGAACAAGATTGTAGTTGTTGCTTCTAGAGTACATACTATAGCTTTGTTTCATTCCAATGTACGTACTTGCAGACAAATAGATCCATGTATGTCTGTCTCTCGTCTGAGCTGGCATCTGTGTGGCTTGATAGTTCTAATATTGCTTTCTATTTTTGTTGCACCGCTAATGTCGGTTTAGGGTTGTAAGGTGGAGGGAGAGAGTGTAAACAAAGGAATGATGGGAAAAGAGTGCAGGCTTACTTCCTGCCAACACAACTCAGAGGTGAACTTCTAATAGACTACTGCCATTCTGCAGAAACTATGCCCTAGAAAATTGTGATTTTTTTTTTGGCTTAAAATGGCGTAATCATAAATAAAAGACCACTGGAGGGGATTTTGAAAATTATCAAAGGATGATTGGAGTGAGACTTTTATGTTGTTTGTCACTAAACATCCTGGTTATTGACTCTCCAAACAACAAAGTTAAATGCAGCCCTACTGCAGCTCTATTGTAGCTCTTAATTTGATTTGCCCACATTTCTCTCTCTGCTGGATTGACTGCTGGGAACAACTATCAGAACATGGGCGGTTAAGGATCCAAAACAAGAAAGCCATGCAGTGTAGTGGCAGGAATGGAAATGTCACTAATTACAGTAAACTGAATGATAACAAAACATTGAACAATAGGAGAAATGGCGAGAAAAGATGATCTGATCAGAATGATCAGAAAACCTCATTTCTAAATTTACTGTTGGAAAGTTTACTAACAGGATACTGCTTTGAAACTGACTGGTGGGAACAAAATCTGAGAGCAGAACATAATTTGAACCAAGAAAATAAAACTGAAACTAAATTAATAGACATCAATCCTCACAAAAAGCATGTTGTGTCATGCTATACTAAAGAGAAAGCCATCCTCTAATTATAGTTGGAAGTGGAATAGGGTAAGACACCTTTCCATTACTGACTGTTCCAAGGTAAACCAAAATGTTGAAACCATTAAATACATGGATTTTAACAACATCAGTATATTTTTTATTTTTTTCTGATGCTCTAAAAATGTTTCCTGCTTGGAATCTTGCAAAACTCTTATTTTGAAATGACACTTTGAAGAGAATTAGACCAAAACCTAAAAAAACGTTATCACACATGATGGAAAGTTCCTCACAAAGACTTTTCTCTGATGTTGTACTGTGATTTAGTAAGATACAACCTTCAGAAAGGATTCAAACATTCTGAAATGACACCTACAGAGCATTTTTGTGACTTGCAGGTTCCGTTTGGTCAGCCTCTGCCGGTGGGACTTAGAGACACTTCCGGGCCCAAAGCTGTGGTTGGCATCCATGCTTGCCATGAGCTTCTCCCTGCGTAACCTCAGGCCAATGAGCAAATAAAGGATGCTGATGACCAACATGGGGAGCATGAAGAACACCAGAGTTGAGATCAGGATGATCAGGTTGTAGATCCAGTCAGGCTTGATCATATCTGAGGAGAGAGGCAGAAGTTGATTGATCGATTCGACCAGTTAGTAGCATCATAGTCCTGTGTTACTTTTGCTTCATGAACAGAATTATGACATTAAGATGAAAAAAATAAGTAGAGCATTTTGAGTATCTTTACATTACCAATGACCAAAAGTTGAATTGATCACTAATTAACTAATCTGGTTACCTTGTAAATGAGCATATCAGAAAAATGAGATCATCGTAGTAAATAGAACATTTTAAAATGTATTTAGAGCAGCAAAATAAGAAATGTATAAAAACAACAAAAATCTCCCTTTGAAAGAGAGTCAGAAGATGTAACTTCTTTTATGCTCTTATAAATATTCTCATAAATTTTCACCCCTGTACCTTGTGTCATTACTAAGCCGAGTTACCCAAAATGAAAGTTTAGTGCCGTAGCTAAGAGTATATTATGTTACAATGACACGTGTACACACATGTAACTCTCATTTCCAAAAACCCCTCATGAATAACACCATCTCATGTTCGTTACAATAGAAAACATTTTTGTGATTGAGTCAGAATTGATCAAATAAAGTTTGGAGTTCCTCAGGGTTCAATCCTAGTGCTTCACTTTTTATCATGCAAATTACTAAGGGTTTGGTGTGCTCAATCCAATATTATCTGCTGATGATACCAGCTTGTTTCGGTTGTGAGAACAGTAGAAAACCGAATACAAAAAAAAAAAAACTAATGTTAAGAAGTTTGTTTTCTTCAAATAAATTAACAATTTCAATATGAACCCCAACATCCACTTTCAGCAGTTTTTCTTCTTTATTTTGCTTAAGATAAACAGGTATGAAAATCAGTTCAAATTTCTTATAGTATGTTGAAAATAATGGTAAAAACGAAGTAACTAAACAAGTTTTTGGCCATGCTGGTTATACTTCATAATTTCTTTACATTAATTTTGAAGGAAACAACAGCATATAACACATTTGTATTCCCCTTGATGTAGGATTGATAGTTTTGAGTATTTTTCAGATAACTACTTAGTACATTTCCTCCATTGTTATATGACAAGTGCAGATAAATTACTTTTGCATTAATTTTACTAGATTACTACCTCATGACTATTTTATTATGAATGACAGTCTACCATGAAAGTCTTTTGTTTTTCTAAATTTGTTCCATATTTTATGAAGTACTTTTCATGTGTAAAGCAATTAGTTTGACAAAGGAATCCTTTAATTAAAAAAATTGAATAAAAAGACCAATCATTTCATTGTTTGATTATGAATGTGATTTGATCAAACAAATAGTAGTGCCATTTTTTATTTTTATTTTTATTAAACTCTTTTAAACTATAATACTTAAAAGAGCACTGGGGATACTTTTACAATAGATCAAAAGATGATCGGAGTGGGTCTTTGCTAAAAATTCACAACTTCCCTCCTGAGTTTCCTGCATTCTTTCCTAAAATCATTAGACAAGTTGAACAGAGGAATCAACAGGTGAGTTTGAAATTGGATTCAAGTATCAAATACTATGGTGCTGTGGCACACCTAGAAGGGTGGTAGGGGGCAGAAGACTTTGGTAGGGAGGGCAAATGACAACATCAAAGTGAAAGGCTTTTGCAAAATATAATATCACAAAAAACATTTTAAAAAGTCGTTATAAATATTAAAATAATAATTTATTTCACTGAAGTTCTGTTACTAAAGCTTAAAGAAAGCTCGTGTTGATGATTTCTTAATCTTTCTCAATAATGATACTAATATTGACTCCAAAATTGGGGGGCAAGTGGCAGAGCTAGCAAGTGGCTGCCGCCCAGAGTCTGACAGAGCTGGTGGGGTCGCTGCTCTGGCTAACGGACCCTGGGCAGTGGAACTTGTTATGCTGGGCTGCTGGTGGATGGCTGCACGGCAGATGGACTGCTATCAAAGTGGGCAGTTGTATTTTTTCCCCTCTTGGGCTAATGCTAAAACTGAGCTACTGACAGATGGAAGTAAGATTTAAAACGGCCATCAGACGCAGCTGGTGCTGCAGGAGTGAAGTACACCGCAACAGGAGAGACTCTGAATGATCTGGTGAACCCAGACACAATGATGTGCTTGACAACTGCTCTGTAGACCTCTCCAAAACATATAAGCCCAGGTTTCTTGCATCATCCATGATTTCCATGATGCTGCTGGGGCGTCAAGACGCTGAGCTGTAAATTTGACATGTCAGAAGAGAGGCGGCAGACATCTTGTGTACGTACTACAGACTGCAGAACGCGGAAACTCTCGTCCAAACCTCGGAGACAGGACCTCAATCCCATGCACACTGGTGTTGGGCAGAGCACACAGCATGGACAGCCCCCACAGCATGAAGATGACCCTCCTGGCGTGAGCGCGCGTGGCCATGTGCTTGACTTTCAGGGGATCGGTGACCGCCACGTAGCGTTCCACACTGAGAGCTGTCACGTTTAGGATGGAGGCAAAGCAGACGGTCTCAAACAGGAAGATTTTGAAGTAGCAGCCCCCCTTGCCGAGCAGGAACGGATAGTTCTGCTGCATCTCATACACCTCCAGCGGCATGCCCAGCAGGAGCACCAGCAGGTCGGACACGGCCAGGCTCAGCAGGTAGTAGTTGGTGGCCGTATGCATGACATTGTACCGCAGGATGACCGCACAGGTGAAGGAGTTCCCCAGAACACCAACCATGAAGATGATGAGGTAGGTGACGGTGACAGGAAAGAACCACGGGGACGTCCGGGGCCCCATGTGAGTGGTCAGGTACTCGTCCTCGCTCAGGCACATTTCCTTTAAGTCCTCTTCTGAAGCGCTGGACAACAGCCAGGAGATATTCATCCCACAGATCACGGCAGCTTCAGGGCAGCCCAGCCCGCTGAAAACTGTGGTTCTGGTTTGGTTAAGGGTGTTAAAGGAGCAGTTCAGCATTTTATGATGAGAGTCTAGAGAGAAAAAAAAGACACTTTTTAACCAAGTGGGACATGATTTGGTTTGTCATTTTGACTTTCAGACTGACTCCTATCGGATCAAATCAGGATCAGCCTAAAAAAAAAAGAATGAAAGCTTGAAAGACATTGTAAATTTGAAAAAAAGAAAACTTAAATTAAATCTTGAAAATTTGAAAAAAAAGAAAAATTGTGAAAAATTTTTTTCTTTTATTTGAAGAAAAAAATACTGAAAACTTAAAAAAAAACTATAAATGTAAAAGTTACCAAGTGAAAAATAATGTGTCCTTTAGTAACAGGTGCTGTTTTGAAGTTTCAACTTTTTTTTCCAAAGCTCAAAGCCCCGCCCCCATGTCAAATTAGGCTTAGCTCGGCAGCGAAAACTCAAATATCAGAATTTAAACTGTAAACTGAGGACTGACAGAGAAGTTTCAGAAAAGCAAAAAAACAAAACAAACAAAAAAAAGCTGAAAATACAAAACACCAGCTGCTCCTAATGGATGCATTATTTTTCAATTGGTAATTTTTACATTTATAGTTTTTTGTAGTTTTCAGTAAATACTTTTTTCATATTTTTTTGTTTTAAAATTTCAGGATTTATTTCAAGTTTTCAGTTTGTTTTTCAAATTTAAAAAAAAAAAACATTTCAATTTTTTTCAAATTTCCAATGTCTTGTTTTCAAATTTTCATTTTTTTCAGTCACAATGTCTATTTTTCAAGTTTTCAATCTGTTGTTTTGTTCACTTTAAGCTACTCTTGACCCCATAGAATCCAGTTTGAAACTAAAAGCAACTGCAGCCAAGTCAGTTCAACAAGTCAACACTGCTTGTCACAAGTCAGCACTATGATACACAAACATATCTAGGTTTGATTCAGACATGTTTTTGTCTCTTCCGTGGTTAAATATAACAGGCATTTCAAACAGCTATCGTCAGAGTCCATGTTCTTGCGTGTTGTCATTGTTAAAGTATGTGAACAAACAAAAAAGGTGCAGCTGTGGTGCAGCGGTAGTACAATCAGCATCTGAATTGGAAAGTCATACGTTTGAGTTCCTGGTTGGTCTTGTTTTTTTGACTCTCACTCAAAGCTTATTTATCCCACCTGAATTGCATACATTGTTGTTTTGCTCCGTTAAGAGTCACAATAGCATCAATTTCTCTTTCATCCATCAATATGTCTGATCTCTGATTTAATGCTTATAAATGAAACGGGAGGTTTTAGGATTTACTCTCTCACAGTCTTGCAACTATTTCTGAACCCTCTGAGGCACAGGTACTTAAAGTGCAGTCCACGGGCCAGTGGCGGCCAGCAGGAATATCTTTAATGGCCCGCAATAAATCATAAATTATGTTTTTTTCAACTCAACTGTACAGTGATTGGAAAGAATGAAATTCTGTTTTGTGGTGGTTGGCGATGTCTTTAGGAATAAGTGATGGTTACTCCCAGAGGTAACAGTGCAGGGTTGTTGAGTCAACATTGGGAGGAAAAAAGCGTCACTCTTCCCCTTATAAAGGGGTCATGTGACCACAGCATTAAAACAGAGTCAGAGCGTGAGTCGGTTGGCGAGGAGAAAAGCCGTTTTCAAGTGGATGAGCACAGACTTTGTCCAACCTTGTGGGTCAGATAAAGGCCTGCAAGCAGGTTAGGGCTATGTTTAAAGAGTTCAACATAAATCACGACGAATTGTAAAAACTATAACAAATTTACTGGTGAGGAGAGCACAAGTTAACAACTAAAGAAATGACATGCAGACAACATGAGACAGAAGCTGGATTCATGGTAGCTAAAGAAATAGAAGTGGTAGTTTATGAGAAACTGTACAGCAAAAAGCAAAGGATTTTTTTTATCCAACACTGGACAATGTTGGGTTCCTATATTGCTATTATTGAGAACCCCTGCTCTGAATCCGTAAAAAAATAAAATAAAAAAATAACTCAACACAAAAATTTGTAAAAGCATAAGTGGCACTTAACAAGTTTCAGGAAAGTGCAGCAGAAAATCCGCTCACACACCCGGCTGCACCACAACTGATGCTCAAATCAAATCGAATCAAATTGGAATTGGACTTTCAATGCGCTCAAAACAAGAAAAAGGTCTATTCTGCTTTATGCCACCTCACATCTTTATATTTTTTAGCATAAAGATTTACCACAATCTAATAACACATTTTACAGGCTAGTCAATTAAAGAACATTTCACAACAATGTTCCTAGTTCTTAATCCTGTTTCAAAAATGTCTCCAGAATTCTACTTCCTTTTTTATGAAAATAATTTAGATGATTAAATATTTTAATGTCACCTGTTTGATGATAATAATTTAAAATGACCAAATGTAACTATTAAAACTGTGCATCCAGAGCCCTGGCATGTCTCTGCTCCAACACGTCCTACCAGACATCCAGGGGTGATTGTCAATTACTCAATCAATCTTTAAGCCCCCCCAACACTTCAGCGTTCATGCAGAGAGAGTTCAATTCTCTTTTAAATGAACGAGGTGGGTTTGGATCTGCACAGCCCTTTAAAAGAAGGTCCTTGAAGGGCTGTAAAAGTAATGAGATAGGAGCTAATTCCAATTTCACTTTTTCAGGATTGTCTTTAAAATTATTCTCTTTATTAAAGAAGAATGTTATCAAAAACATAATTGATTTTAGTCCTAAAAAGGGACTCAATTTCTATTTTTTTAATTTGTTTTATAAAATTCTAAAAAAAGGAAACAAATAGCTAAAATAATTTTCCTTAAAAAGTAAGATTGCTGAAAGAGGATAAAAAATTGCAAGGCACTCAACGCACATTTGTTGCTCTTTTTGCATGAACTGCTGCATTAATGCAGTGTGATATTTAGGGAGAGACAATCAGTCTGCACTTGTTCCAAGGTGTCATGGAGGCATGTGATGCTGTGATTGCACCCTTCAGCTTCTCAATGAAAGAATACTATGGTTCCCATTGAAGGTATTAGTACTTCTGGCAGTGTAGCGAGGTCTTAAATCGTACTGGAAAACAAATCAATGTCTTTATATTAAAGATGCTCAGAGACGGAGCCATAAAAGTTCTGGATTAACACCAACAAATGACATGGCAACCACATCCAACTCATTACATCACACCTTTTTTTTTATCCTTTAAACAGTTTGTCCTTTTTTTCTCATGAAATTCAAATGTACTTTTATCCAAAAATTGAGAAACATTTCTCTTACTTTGTCTTTGGTTTAAATATAACCACTCTGATCATTCTGTCTCCTCAACGATTGACCTAAAAGCATCACAATTGTGTCTTTTTAATGGCCTATTTCATGCAAAATCAACATTTTTGAACTTATAAGTGTTATAATGTTAATTACTTATGAAAAACAACCCTAGGATTTTATTACGAATTTGTCAAAATTAACACAGATAAACACTTAAAATGTGCCAGTCAGTGTGCAAAGAATCAGATCTTTTCTACCTCGGCGCTAATGTGTTTGAAGTCCAGTCCTACAGATTCAATCACCCGTCAGTTAGACATGCATGTATTTAGGCTGCTGGAAAATATCAGAACGTCGGCAGGAAACTCTCTACAAGATCTCAATATTCACACAACACAGAGATTTAGACCAAACATCTTAAATGTGGTTTTTATGTGACCAAACATTAATAGACACAATCATAAAATAAGGGATTTTACTTACTTCTCTCATATTTTCAATGCAGAACAAATGTGACAAAAAAAGACTTTAATCAGGTTAACAACAACAGAGCGATTAGTTCTTTCAGCCGTAGATGTTTAATCACAAAGACAGACTTCTCTTAAAAATGTTTATTCCTCCAATGAAAAATGTGTCTATAATTAATAATAGTGTGGGACATTTTTCTCTGCAGAAGCCTTTGTTTGGATTCCCACTGTGGATTTATGTATCCATTTCTCATGCAGCAGTCATTAGGATCACTTCTTCTCAGGAAATAAAAAAAGACTTAACATTTACCTGCAGCTTGTGGACTTTTTTTTCTTCTTCTGCAGACAAGATCCAAAAGATCTGATTTGTTTAATCTCCTCTGGTTCTTTGGAGCTTCTCTACAACTGCCTCGACTGCTCCTGTTTGACAGACGGTGTTCACACCACCTCTTTCCCTTTCTGGCTCTTCCTCCCTACCTCCCTTTCTTCACCACAGGCTGTGTGTGTTTTATCTTTTACATCTCATTGGGCTTCTTTTCACCGCCCTGTGGCTTCTCACGCTATCACACAATCATTAATATAAGTTGTCAACATCCTCAATTCTATCGGCCATGAGAGAGCACAAATGGTACCAGAAGAGAAATGAATGTTGAGATTACTTTGACCCTGAAAGCCCTGCATGGTTATGCAGCATCTATATATATATTTAGTTATTTGTAAACATCCTCACATGTTCTCATTTAGGCCATTTGGTCCAGGGTGAGAGAAATCAGCACAATCCCATTTCCTGTCATCTCCTATCTGTCACACCACATTCACACCATGTTTTCTGTCAGATTCCGCTGTTTGAAGTGACTTTTAAAAACAACTAATCCACGTATTAAATCCTTCTTTTGATGTCCGTTAAATATTTTCTACCACAACAGCTTCTGCAAATTTATATTTATAGTTTTTTTAATTTTGCAACACTTAAAAGGGCATTTGGGTGATACTTTACTCATTTGGATAATACATAAAACCCCCAAACTACACACAATATATATATATACATATACATATATATATATATATATATATATATATATATATATATATATATATATATATATATATATATATATATATATATATATAAAATATATGAAAATTTAAATATGGTAGAAGGAGCTAAATGAGTCAAAAATAGAAAATAACAAAACTGAAAACTGCTGCACCAAGACTGCTTCAACCACTAAGGACAAATATTGAACATGAAATGTAGTCAACATTTTTTTCACTCATAACACTAAAAGAGAACACTTTATAATGACGATCAGCTATAGCTAGTTAACAAATCATTATTAAACTGTTATTTATTGAGTTATAAATGACTTGTTAACCTATGATGGAGTATTAGGGGAACCATAAAAAATACAAGAATGAAATTCTGTGAAAAATATTGTTATTTTAAAATAAAACTGCAACATTATGAGAAAAAAGTAACAGAAAAATTAGACAATGGAGTTTTACAATTATGAAAAAAATTATAAATTTTTACATTAATGTGTTTCATTTAATAACAATAAATAACATCAAAGTAATACTAAATTAACTTATAAATTAAATTAATAAAATAAATTATAACAATTAATAAATGAAAAGGAGAAGAAAGAAAAAAACGTATATTATTTGCTCACATCGCTAAATCAACAAAAGTACATTAAACAAACAACATAAAAAGGAACTTTGCATAAATATTAAGCCCAGTCTATATTTTAAATGAACATATACACATAATTACATCCACATTTACATAAACAGTTATCTACACAAACCTTCATTTATTCATATTTCCCTACATAAGGTTCATTGCTATTAACTACTTAAAGTTTTACGAAATAATTTTCCTACATATTATCCAAAACATTTGCTTAACATCACAATTTTAATAATGCTTTTAAAGGCAGCAATTATTTTTGTATTTATAGTTTCATTGTCAGTACACTGAAACAGATCTCCTCATTCCTGCTCTAAATCTTGGTTTTCTGAATATTTCATGTCCTTTTAAGTCAATATGACTTTGTCTTTCTTTGAATTTAGTCTGTAAATTCAGGGCAACCACGTCCTGTGTGCCTTGTGCATAAATTTGAGAATGTTGCAATAAACTAAGTCACTAATTAGTATTTTCAAATGACTGAATCGTGGTTCTGAGGAGTTTCTATGTTTACTTCCTGTAACAATTCTTGTTGCCTTTAATTCTAATTTTACGAGAATAAAGTCGTAAAAATTATGAGAAAAAAGTGTACATTTTACGACAAGAAAGTCATAATTTCATAAGTTATAAATTGAGAATTTCTAAGATTAAATTTATAAATGTATGAGGCAAAAGTCTGTTTACTAAGAAGAATAAAAATACAAAAAAATAAAAAATTGTGTTTTAGTATGAGAGACGTGGAATGCATTCCAAGTGCTTACCTCTGTATTTTTTTACACAACTAAGGGAGTATTTTAGTGAGTCAACATTGACTTGTTATAAGGATATTGAGAAGAATTTGCAGGAAACTGGGCCTCTTCAGAAGAAGATTGTTGACCCAAGAGGAGTGAATTTCCAGTGGACGCGCCGTTTATGCCATCAGCAGTTCAGTTGCAGAGGTCCAAATGCATTATGGGTTATAAGCTAAGTCTTATGGCTTCACCATAAATGGCTGCATTGATGGATTTAGTCGGCATCTAATGTGTATGAAGGCTTACACAACTTTATTTTCAAAAAAGCACGGCTTTATAAATGCTAAGTTTATAAATTCATGGCTGAGGTGCTCCTCGAAGATAAACTACGTAAAGGTTTTTATATCCCTACTGACTTGAAGAAGTCTTGTTTCCACTTTGCTTCCTCCAGAATACACAGATTTCAAATACTAAGCAAAACTTTGGTAAAAACTCTGATCCTTTATTAGTTTAAAGCACAGATTATCTCATGCTGTCCAGAGCTGCACTGATGATCCCGTTTGGCACAAGGTGTCTTTTATTTTGAAAGGAAATTATACCAGCTTCTTTCAAACATAAAAAATAATTCCACATGTTGAGAAAATGCTAGTTTCTGTTTCATTCATGTCACAAAAAAGCATAATTCTTATTTATTATTAAGAAATACATTGTAATGACTGCACTGCACTATCAAAATAAGACTCCTACTAAGTTTTGATCAGTAGAAAACAAGTCCAAATGGCTCTTTTACTGTTAAAGGTTGCAGACCCCTGGTTTAAAGCATAACTTGTCAATATAATATGCTTTCTAACGTGGATTGTTTTAGTATTCTGCAAAGCCTTGACATTTTCTGGCCACTGTAATTATGTTACAAGTTAATTATCCTCAATTTTACTGACATAAATGTGTCTCATTTGCCATGATGTCCATGTGCAGCAGATGTTAGACTGAACAATGGAAAAAGTCCATTTAAAATAAAGTTTAAACGCACAAACAAAAAATGTAAAACACACACAACCACCACAACCCCCATACATAATGAAACATAAAATGATTTCTGAATAAGATGCTATGTAAAGATTTTTAAGTGAGGAAACAAATTTTTTTTACTTGGGGTTTGGATTAGCCTCAATCAGTGTCAACAAATATATTTTGATGGAATAAATTTCACTCAGCATCACTTTAAAGGATGCAATCATCTCGCTCTTTAGAGGTAGAATGCATACAAAGCTTGCTTTAGTGCTGACGTCAAGGTAGACACAGCCCAGGTAAATATAGCTCGGCTCTTTTGAAGGGATTCGTGGCGCTGAGGTAACATCTAATGTGTGCACGCGAGTCATAAAATGTACTGCCTGTGGGGACTCAGATATTTGAATCCAGCTGAGCCTTTTCCTCAAAAGCTTAATTGGTGAGAAATGTACCTCTTTAAGAAATATTCCATGTAGACAAGAAAGAGCTGTGTAAATATGGGACGCTGGGAATTAAACAGCAAGCATGCCAGCTCTGAAAGAGTAAAAAAAATAAAAAAAATCATACACACACATACTAACTGTGAGGAAAAAATGAGTGCAGTTTTGTCTTGCAGCCCCACCCGTCTCTATAGCGGTGTCTCATCCTGTCACATTGAGTCTGAGCTTTTAATCCCAGTGCGGGGGCTCCATTACTTCCCCGGCAGGAAACAGACATCTACTCGTTGGTGCATCCATTTAGTCATGCATTGACTGGGCTTCTGTGGGGAAAGACAGCTCTGGCTGTGACTAGACTCAATCTGCATCCTGCAAAGTTCATAATTTAGACTCTTGGTGTGGATTTTTTTGGTTAATGTTGACTTTAGTTGCTTCGAGCCTTAAAGTTATTGTCCACATGAAACCAAAATACCCTGTTAGGTCTTTTAGACTTCCGTTCTGATCATCTTTTGATCTACTGTGAAAGTTTTTAGCCAAAATCCAAAAACTGGTGCCGGAGGCTGGCTATTCAGGCTTCATTGAGAGAATTAAAAAAAAGGAAAAAGGTGTTCTAATTTTATTTTTTCTTACACTGGCTAATACTAGACAGTGAGTCTTCAAGCTCAGCCACAGAGACACAGAAACACAGCGGTAGCGGCTGTCATACTCCTAATTATCTTTATATATCCCTTTTATCATCAGAGAAATAACACAAAAACATGACTTTGATTGGAATGGGTCTTTAAACTTTTAACACCTGAGGCGTCGTTGGTGATGCTTGAACACATAATCTTTAGCATACTGTAAGTTTTCAATCATTAACACGATCAAAGTAATTCCAGTACGCACGTCATTTTTCTCCTTCAGAATCTACTGGAATTATGTAGATTATCTTAACGATTCAAAAGTTACAGTTAATCAAAGCACATAAACACTGGAGCTCCGGTGTTAAATGTTTAAGGGGACAGTTTCTCGCTCTTTCCGTGGTGAAAAATTCAGTCTTGAGTCACGTGTCACTTCATTTCTGTTGCTTTTGAAGTGTCCAGTGACTTTCCTTTGCTATAGAAACATAAGAGGCTGGAATTTGTTACCAAAACAAAAAGCAAATCAGGAATCACGAAAGGTGCTTTTATGTGCAATGCCGGTCCACAGATATGTCCTTATGAGGAAGCATTCCAGCATGACAACTCTCCTTTGAGTCGGACATCTTGGGACTTTGACACGGCAAGCTCACGCTAAAAATAGATCGCGGTGCTAATGACATGGAACAAAATAACAGCAAAAGGTTAGTGCATCCCAAAAAACAGTGGGAACCTTAAACTTAAAGACAAACATTTTTAATCCATTCTAAAAGTTTCAGCTTGAATAGTCCACGTCCTGACAGAACAATTTCTCCTCTTCATTAATCATCATCAGTCAGGAAGCAAAGCCTTTAACCTTCATGTTTATAGCTCAAACTTTGGCCTATTTTAAAGTCTTTTCTGTTTATTTTTATCAGGAAGTGAAGCCCTTATCATGCAAGGACCAAACGGTAAATGACATATACTTGAATAGAGCTTTACTACCTTTTAGGAAGGTCCTAAATGCTTTACAGTCCTATGCACGCATGCATTCACACACTCATGAGTCATGACGGCTCCACAGACAACAATTAAAACCACAAGAGCAAGGTGGGGTTCAGTGCTTTGCCTAAGGACACTGGGGTATACAGGACGGCAACCAAACTTGCAATCCTTGGATCAAACACATTCTGACCCTCAACTAGTCATATATGGACTTGTGATGAAGGCCCCCTCTGTGTCACTTTTTGACATTTTGTGTGCCGTGCTGGCTGTTACTTTTAAATCAGGAGTCCCCAACATCCTGCTGCAAATCGGTGCCGGTCTGAGGCCCGTTTGGTACCTGGCCACAGACAGGGAAAAAATGCAGACACCAATCAGGGGTCCTCAACCCTTGGGATGCGGACCAGTACTGGTAACCTAACCCTAACCCAGTACCAGTTCCATGTCTGGTACTGCGTCTGGTACCATGTCCTAAGGGTTGGGGGCCGACAACTAGCACGTCGAAAAACACAAGTTGGGGACACCCAAAATGTCAAAAAGTGATGCAGAGGGGACCCGAACCAAATGTTTTTATACTACGAGTTAGAAGGGAGAATGTGTGGTTGAATCAGAGGTTGTCTGCTTTGCCTTTGCACCATGGCTGCCCCTCAAATACCAAATTAGATCAATCCGGTCTGATTGATTTACAGGCTACGGCTAACTCTTGACTTGCTAACTCTTTAAAAAAAAAAAAAAAAAAACTCTTGAGGGGGTTCAGAATTTAACAGCAAAGCATGATGGTTCCTTTTACTGAGAACAGGATACTGAAAAAAAAAGGGGTACAGAAGAACAGTCCAATTGGCTCTAAATTGTATAATAATACCACGTCAGACAGACAGCAGGAGAAAAAAGGCCATTGTAAAACCTGTGGAACTATAATTTAGTGATATTTTTAGAAAAATGCTGTTTGGAAGCAATAATTGTTTTATCGTTCAACACCGGAGCTTTGGCTCTAGTGTCGACATTCTTTCAACTCTTCAACAGTTTACATCATCAGTGTAATTCTAGCATATTCTGAAGCAAAAAAGTAGCTTTGCATTGTTATGCAATTTACATTGCCAATGTGCAATATGTCGACGATTTTGATACGTCAAAGAGTTTGTGTTACTGAGGCGTCACCAGTGACTTCTCTTGTGTTAAGGGTTAAAATTAGGGATGTAAAAGATATTAGATAACTATCCAAAAATCGATTGGGCAGTGGGGGGTGTAGAAAATAGATATGTATCGAAAATTGATCTAGCAACTGTAGTACGGTTTGGAAACCGGAGATATGAACAAAATATGTTGGTTAAAGGGTTTAAAATCAATCGAGAATTAAATAACCGATTTGTAGCAAACTGGAGTTTCTCTGTTTTTTTTTCTACCATCTTTGTCTTTTTATGTGCATGTGACGCAAACAAAAAGACGTCCCATCATAAGGTTGCTTCTTCCAAGTCAGTACCTGAATACATTTCTTTGTCAAATGCCAAGCATTATTATTTCTTGATTTAAATGCCACATGAATAAGAAATATCTAGATTTGAGCATTTTTGGTAAAAGAATCGGACTGTCACCAAAAAGTTTGTTGAATCCTTTATGTATCAATTTGTGGACTATGTATCGAGATGGGCTGCACGGTGGCGCAGTGGTTGGCGCTCTCGCCTCACAGCGAGAAGGCCCCGGTTCGAATCCCGGCTGGGACCTTTCTGTGTGGAGTTTGCATGTTCTCCCCGTGCATGCGTGGGTTTTCACCGGGGACTCCGGCTTCCTCCCACCGTCCACAAACATGCTTCATAGGTTAATTGGTGACTCTAAATTGCCCCTAGGTGTGACTGTGAGAGTGAATGTGTGTGTGATTGAGGCCCTGAGACAGACTGGCGACCTGTCCAGGGTGTACCCCGCCTTCGCCCATCAGTAGCCGGGATAGGCTCCGGCACCCCCGCAACCCCGAAAGGGAAGAAGCGGTCAGGAAGATGGATGGATGGATGTATCGAGATGAGCATTGAATCGTTTAAGAGGGAACGATGCACACCAAAATTTGCAAGAGCAGTTGAACTGTGAGTGTTCAACCACCAGTAAAGGAAATCTGTTTAAATCCCACTCCAATCACGCTTTGATCTATTGTAAAGTGATCTTTTTATCATAGTTATGCTGTTTTTGGAAAAAAAAAACTTAAAAAGAAATCTGTGTTGTTGCAGGACATAGTTTCTGCAGAGCAGCAGTAGTTTGTTAATAATTCACCTCTGAATCATTAGTGTGGAACTACCCTCCACAACCCTCTCCTGCTAGCTTACAGCTCCTCAAACCCCTAAACCTACATTAGTGGGGAAACAAAAATAGTAAGCAATATTTGAGTTAACCAGCCGTACAGTTCTGAGCCAGATTCCAGCTCGGAAAAGGAAAACCGAGATGCACTTGGATCTGTCTGTCTACAAGTTAATGCATCAGAATGGGTGAATCTCCATTGTATTTTCTAGGTTATTTGAGTAAAGAAACACTCAGAAATGCAACTTTAAGCTTAGTTTCATTTAAAGATGTCCTCCATTGTGAATAAAATGCTACAAAACCATGTTAAAAACACCAATTTTATTAGAGTGGATCTTTAAAGAGATGTGATGATTTACTGTCACTTTAACTTCACATCTACTGGACATGTCCACGGGGTGTGGAACGTCTAATTCTCTCTTACACGATTAGGTCATGGGTTCTAAGCCCATCTGGGAACTTTTCCAGAGTCTGGCTGCATTAATAAAGCTGTGTTGTTTATTTTTTAGTTTTTTTTTTTAATCTTCAATCCATGCAATTAATAAATTTTGGCTTTGATGAGCTAAAAAGCCACTGTGACAAGTGTGGGAATTTACTCTCTGTGATTGTGAACTAGAAGTGTTTATAATCAAGTAAACAGAAGAGGATTGACCTCCCTCAGCCACACACACCCACACACACACACACCCCCACACACACACACGGAGGAAATAAAAAGGAGCATCCACAGTGACACTCTCCATAACAAGCAGGCAAACAGAATAGAAGACCCTCAAGAGCAAGAGCCTCCCATCAACCCCCTCAGGATCCGGCTAATGTCCACTTTGGTCGTCTCCCATGGCTGTGAGAAGTTATTGGACGTTGGCAGGAACTGGAATGCGCTGTCGTACTGTATTTGCCGGTCCAGAACCTCCCACACACGCTCACATGCCCAGCCAGTGTGCTGGCCATGCAAAAACTGGAATGTGTTCAGCCTCCAGGAGTTGCGTACTGATCCTTGCAACAGGAAATCAAAAATCAATTACAGGCTGGTAAAAAAAAACAAAAAGTACATTTCACTATAACAGAAATAAAAGACTTGACATGAGTTTCATTCAGCTCCTCTCTAGCTGTGTGTAGCAGGTCTAACGACAAGTCAAACCTTTCAATCAATAGGCTAATTATTTATGTTCTAAAATATGGGAATGAAAAGTAAGAGTATTTTTATTTTTTGTGCATACTCAAATACTTTTGAAGCAACAAAACAAGTATTTCAGGGATCACAAGGAGAAAAAGTGTGCAATTGAATACACAATGGTGAGTTTTCAGCTGCAGAGAAAGCCCAGCCTTCTTGGAAGGAGACGCTTGTGTGGTTACTGACTGTGGGT
>NC_050528.1:25920255-25924155 GCF_002922805.2 Oryzias melastigma
AAAAGGTATTTCAGGGATCACAAGGAGAAAAAGTGTGCAATTGAATACACAATGGAGAGTTTTCAGCTGCAGAGAAAGCCCAGCCTCCTTGGAAGGAGACGCTTGTGTGGTTACTGACTGTGGGTGACCTGACCAATGCCTATCCTCATTACTATTACTAAACAATCTTGACTAAAGTGTATAAGAAAAATTTAGAAATCCTAATTGTTTTGATTTTCTCGAATGTGAATTTAATCTTTAAAATAAACTGAAGAGAATTATAACTTAAGGAGTCCACCAGGGTTTAGTTGTAGGACAACTGATGTTCTATTTACTTTAGGGCTCTAAATTTTCCTGTCATATGACTTCATATACATCTCTATACATGGTTCACATATCCTTACATAAATAATTCAACCACTTTTGGGGTGAGATAATACAGTTCAGTTTTATTTTATTTAAATGGATGCAAATTAGATATTTGTTATTTATTTGGTGTTAAAAATTCATGCCTTTTAATAGATTAACTTTATATATATATTGCAGTTATTATTTTGAGCAACAAAACAAAATGTCTTTAACATGACAGCTTTGAACATTAAAACCTGCCTTTTTTGTTTTTTTTTTAGACTTTTTTTGTCTCGTGGTTAAAAAAAACGTCTTTTGCTGCTTTCGGATTTTCCCTTTAGGGGTCGCCACAGTCAATCAGGTTGGTCTGATTTGCATAGAGAGCATTTGGATGATCCAGAAGAGGATTGGGAGAATAACCTATGGTCAGATGAAACCGAAATAGATCTTTAAGAACTCTACTGTTTGAAGGAAAAAGAATGCCGAGTTGCATCCACAGAACACATTACCTACTGTAATGCATGGGGGTGGAAACATCATGCTTTGGGGCTGTTTTTTCAGCAAAGAGACCAGGAATATACCAAAGGGTATATAATGAAGTACTGAGTAGACAATTGTTATTGACTAAATACATTTTTTTCACCTTAATTTACAAATTATTTCTTTAAAAACCAGACAATGTGATTTTCTGGATTTTTTTCACTCATTTTGTCTCTCATAGTTGGGTTATACCTATGATGTAAATTACCTCCCTCATCTTTTTAAGTGGGAGAAGTTGATCAATTGGTGGCTCTCTACATACTTGTTTGCTATAGACTGTATTTGGTTTGGGGAAGTTTTTTTGTTGGAAACCCATCTTGATACAACCCTCTCCATTTAACTGGGCTTGTGACTGGCACAATGAGATCCTGACTTAGAAATATGCTGCTGTGTTGATGTTTCAAAGACAACTGTATGTTGATGGTAAACTATCCAGCTCCGCATCCAGTCGTGTGTTTGAGCCACTCGGAGCGGTCTGATCCCCGGTTGTGTTTATCCTCTCTTTCCCAGAGCTTCTCAGAGTTTCTCCTGGTGCTCCTGGTTTCATGGAAAGGGCAGCAGTGACACTCTGTCATCTTCTTGCTCCTCCAAACTTGGGTATGTGCTTTTTTTAGCTTGAGCTGGAGTTTACGGAGGACGAGTGCCAACGATGTTCGCTCCCGTCTGGCCACTTGAGGATCGGTGCGTAAAGGCAGCTTTCAGGAAGGTCTGTTAGGGATCACCGATTAAACAGAAGAGAAAGTTAACTATTCTGCTGGAGCAGACCTGTACGTCCATTGCAGAGCGCGTCAGGATGAAATAAACATCAGAGAGTAAAGAAGAGAGCCCTAAATACACTATATATAAGTGAAAAAAAACTCTCCATCTGGTACTAATTATAAAGATTTGAAAAGTGAAATCTCTTCATAAATCCGCTATGATCTGGTCTAGGGCTGAGGGCAGCCAGTTCCTAACAAAAACCGCATTGAATTTATAGTGTTTCCATTGCAGTTTTGTAAAATATGTCCATTTTGATACACCCCAAAAACCACCAACTCCAAGTGCAAAAACTTTTTTTGATAAACGCAAGTTTTTCAAAATGGTGGTGTTTCCATTAAGGGGCCATACCATGATGTTCTTAAGCCTTTCAGAGTAAACTACATCCATTTATATATGATCATATATTACCTTAGGAACACTAAAAAGCAAATGATTTATGAAATATGAGTCATTTTTGTGGATTGTTTTAATACACGGAAGTAAAACGACTCGATTTTTGAAGCTTCGCCTTTTGCTCCTTGTCAGTCCCGCCCATTTCCAGAAGCTCCTCAGCATGACTAAACTTTGTAAACAAAACCACGTGACTTAAGATCTCCTCAGTCATTGGCCAGCAGCTATGGGGCGGGTCAAAGCAGAAGAGAAAGATGGATACACTGCGGTCTGAAAATGATTTTCCCTTATATAGACTTTTTATTTTCCTGATGGATTTTGAACATCTGTATGAAGGTCAGGTTCAACAGTTTTTACTGCAGCTTTGGTACCACGGAGGAATCCTGCAAGACGGCTACAGGTACGCACGCTATTGACTGTTTGTGACATGTAGATTGTCGGTAGAATCAATGTGAATCATGTTAAAAGTTGTTTTGTTAAGCATGAATTCATTCAACCACATTTTAATGAGTTACCACTTTGGTGGTCTTTATAGAGAGGAATGAACAGTATAATGCACTTAAAACCTCAAAAAGTAGAATTTTCATGGTAGGAGCGATTTAGGCAAATTTATTACTGTAAATACAAATCGCACAATTTCATAGAAATGCAGCTACTGAAGCTCTTCGCTTTCTTTGTGCGAGCTGGCATCTGCCTCAAAGCGATACAGTGGGACATTACAGATACTGCTTGACACTTTGTTGCAGCAGAAGTGACAATTTACGCTATCATCATCAGAAGGGGCGGAATCAAGGGCGGGGCAACAATGACCACCCCCATAAAGAGGAGATTTTTGAAACGGTGGCTTCAGATAAAGAGGAAATATGGCTTTTAAAGACACTTAGGTTGAGGGATTTTGGTTAAAAACGTCAGAATCATAATTAAAACACCCCTGGATATGTTTTTTTATTGGTATTGTCACTGCACTTTAATGAAAATCAAAAGTTAGAATGAAAAACCCACTCTGATAATGATCAGTATAATAGTGTTCACATACTTTCTACTGCAACTGTATTTTAAATGAGAATATTTTGGAGTTTTCATTTCAAAACTGTTACTGTTTTCTCATTTTAGTGCCAGCTGCACTAATGGGTTGATTGGGTTGCTGTAGAAATAGGCCTGTCCAGCTCAGAAGTTACACATAAACTGCAGAAAAACAACAAATCTAACAAAAGTAAGGATTATCAGAATGCCCAGAACTCAGAGGCAAATTTCTAATGAATTCCTGCCGAAACTTTGTCCTAAAAGTTTTAAAATTTTGACTAAAAATGACATTATTATAATTAAAAGACCATTGGGAACTCTTTTGCAATAGATCTAAAGATAATCAGAGTCTTTAATTTAAATTGTAACAAATGAAACACAGCAACAGTCTGAATAAGAAGCTCTCCAAATAAAAATCTGATCCAACAAGAAAAATTTGTTCCCCAAATAAAATTAAAAGCAAGTTTTTGCACAACCCGGTGAAAGGCTTCCCATAATGGGAAACTTGGTGCTGTGGGACGACAGGCGAAGGAAGTTAATAACTGACAGGTTCATGTTCACATTAAACAGAGGATAGTTTTTTTATGTCCATCATTATTTCATCTCCAAACCCTTGTTGCCAATTTCTGCAGACACCCACTGGTGAAAAAAAATCTACATTGTGTGACCAAAAGTGTTGTAACTTTGTGATGAGTCAGATGTGAGGTGAGCACCAAAGCAGTAATAATAACCAGCCATGTGGAAACTTCTGCTAAACTGCAATTCAAAACACATGAATTACTATTGTTGTACAAAATCACTTTTCATTTAGTTTCGTTATAACACCAAAAGTAAAAGCTAGAATTTAAAGTGACAAAAACT
>NC_050528.1:25924264-25975565 GCF_002922805.2 Oryzias melastigma
TTTTGATCATAAAAATGCTTTGAAAGGAGGGAAAACTAACTAAATACAGAGCCTGCGTTCCTCATGAAAACAAAAACAAATCAAACCGAAAGCTTTCTATTAAAAGCAGATAAAAATATTCACCAATTTCACACCAACAACAGGAAGACGGCTGTCAGCTCTGAGTATAAACTGGACAATAAATGAATGTGTTTATTAAGTCTGTGAATGTCAACAGGAAATTTGGTTCAGCAATTTAAGGCTATATGACGTTAAAACAAAAATTGACACAACAACCAGGATTTAATTTTTTTTTTACCTTATTTTTATACAGATCATCTTAAGTGCCATTGAAGTAAAAATCGTGCTGGTACTTCATGCTAAAGGTTCCTCAGAATGTCACCTAAAGCAAGTTCTGGTGCGCATGTGAAAAGAGTTTATTAAAATAAAAACTTCAAGAAATAAATAAAAAGGAAAGAAATGAATTCAAGAGAGTCTACAAATTAAAAGAAACAATTAACTATGGTACAAAAATATATCAAAATGTTCAACGATTTAAAAAAAAACTGGTAGTAATATAAAGAATTTGTAACTTCTTAGCCTTTAAACAACAAACAACTCAGCATTTATATAGAGTGGAAATATCGATATCTGCAGGCCGGTATCGATCCCATTCCGATACCAACTTTAGATTGATACTATCGATATTTTGGATCGATCCGCCCAGGATTAGCGTCTGCCATTATCATTGACCCACGTGGGAAATGAACCCTGGTTCTGGTGTACCAGCCCCACATCCAACCAACTGAAATGTAACTAGTAAAGTTTTGCTGTAAATTAATTAGTATTTTGATGCAGATATTAACAATATTGTAATACCTTTGTAATAAGGGCTCCTGAAACTATTTATACCTCTTCAATAAAAACCAGCATCAGTCAGCAGTTAGTGATACTTTAAAGAGGTGTTAACAGAACAGGCCCCCTAGGAAATTTTGTTTTTCTTGCAAGACATAAAACAAAACAATATTTCTCATAACGTGGGACTTTTTACCTTCTTAACATTCAGGTTTTGCAATGGTTGACTAAAGCTAAGATGGCAGCATCTGTTAGAAGTTCAGACCTACTTTGAAACCAGCTCATGCTGATCCATGTCTGCACCGTGAGAAAACTGTCAACTGCACTGATGTCTCTGATCATGCAGAATATTCCTTGTTTACTTTGTCAAGTATGAAGGTGATCATGGGCGGTGGTAACTTTCAGATCAGGATAAATGCAAAGATTACTGCTGTGAGAATTGTCTTTGTTTTCAGGAAATGAACCAGAAAATCAGGTCAACACCAGCATTTTTAAAACAAACAACTATTTATAACAGATCTTATTTGCAGCATCATCTGTCACTGAGGCCTCTCAAAGACGACGCCTTTCTGTCTCACATCCTTTCTCGAGAGGTAGACTGGAGGCGGATCAGAACCAGAAGAAAACTTTAAGTCGCTGCAGAACATCATGGAGCACAGCAAGGTGCTACGAAGAACTCTGATGGAAGGTAAACAAGTCTCTTGTCTTTGCAGTCAAGTAGAAAACAAACTTTTTTTTGTCCTTTTTTACAAGGATCTGACTTTTAAAAATCATTTTATTTCATGAAAATTCAGATAAGAGATGTTCAGGGTTCTCCCAGACTCAGTTAATCACCTTTGTTTACCTGTGTGAATGCAAAACTACAGAACAGCTTCTCCTTTAGACCGTTAAGTCAGAAAAAATATTAGAAAATAATAATGCATAAATAGATAAATAAATGTTAAATGCAAACCACTAGAAACTAAACGGAGAAAATCATTTAAATCTAATTCTACAGCACCACTTCGATCTTCAATAACTCGATCTATTGCCTCAGTTTCAAAATAAAAATGAAACTTTAATGAGATATGAGAAAAAACGTAAAAAAACAAGTTCCTTATATAATGGAGAACTTTTAACCATAAATCCTTTGTAAAAAAAAAAAAAGTACACTTTTAATTATAAAAGCATTCAAGTTTCTGAACAAAAATGCTTCTAGCTTCCTATCAAATCCATGAAAACGAAGAAAAATCAGCTTAACCATATAAAAGGTCAGTGTTGTTTCTTGGAGATAATGAGTTTTTAACCTGATGGAAACATCCATTTCCCTGACCGCTTTGTCCCTTTCGGGGTCGCGGGGGTGCCGGAGCCTAACCCGGCTGCTGATGGGCGAAGGCGGGGTACACCCTGGACAGGTCGCCAGTCTGTCACAGGGCCTCAATCACACACATCCACTCTCACATTTACACCTAGGGGCAATTTAGAGTCACCAATTAACCTATGAATCATGTTTTTGGACGGTGGGAGGAAGCCGGAGTCCCCGGTGAAAACCCACACATGCACGGGGAGAACATGCAAACTCCACACAGAAAGGTCCCAGCCGGGAGTCGAACCGGGGCCTTCTCGCTGTGAGGCGAGAGCGCTAACCACTTGCGCCACCGTGCAGCCCCTGATGGAAACAGAAGATAAATAAAAGGAAGTTTGAACTCTGCACTACACCTTACTGACACTGGAAGGTGCTCATGTTCCATCAGCAAAGCAGCCTCCTATGAGGCCGGCTGAACACTCAGCCAGGTAGCATCCATACTAGATGTTTCCTCCGTCATCACGCCGGCTCAGAAGTCTGACCTCAAACTCGGTGTGGGAGGATGTTTGGGTTCTGTCCTGAGCTGAGGTGCTCACAGTGAAGTATGGTATTCAGATATGTCTTGAGGGTTCAGAGGTCCAATAAAAAGCTGTCACTGAGTAGAATTGTACTCATTAAATCACACAATTTCCCACTAAACTTCGTGGGAAAAGGTCTTGACTTGTTTTTGAACTGATCTGGGACTCGTCCTATACTGTGAGGAGCTCTGGAATACACCGCTCTGTTTTGTGAGTGCTTAAGCAAAATAGTATAGTTTGAATTGGCAAACAAGGTTTTATTCTAAATCTGTGTATTAACACTCAGATCTGTTTAATTCCTCTATGTGCTTTTGACTTTGGTGGCTCAAGTCTGCATGGTTAACATATTCATCCTTATTCTTTGTTTGATGAGTTTCAACTACTTTACAGATTTTTGCTTTTGTTTTTTACAGCTAAACTCAGGATAAAACTCCAAGGATATAAAGGGAAGCATTTCCTCAATTTGAATCCAAATCCCTCCTAGCTCATGAGGAGCCTACAGTTGACTGAAACTTTGTGGGACATCAATGGAGTGCAGCAACATCATTTCCATCCACGGATGGACTACTGTTTTTGCTTTAACTGGCCATGCTTATTGCTTCTACCAATATATAGAGAAGCCAATAACAAGAAATACATTGGACTTAAAGTAACAGGAATGTTGTTTCCATCTTCAGTAAACAGACTAAAGCTCACTTGCTTGGTCGACTGGTGAATTTTCCCACTTGCCAAACAGAACAGACATCTCATCTCTTTACTGTCAATTTCTCAAAACACTTAAAGTTCCTTATCTTATGACACATGTTTAGCCCTATCTTTGATGACTCTCATTTGCTGCACCTTCTTTCTATCACAATGACTCTAACTTGTCTTGTTCTTGGTTGTACTAAAAAACAATGAATTTTCCCCCAGGGGATTAATAAAGTATATTGATTGATTGATTCTCAACCTGATGTTTGTATTTTCCCATCCTCAGAGCACAACTTGATAAACATAAGAAAAACTTTTATTTAAAAAAAAAAGGCTTTTGTGGGTTAATTTGTTCTCTGAAATACTGCACACACACCTCCCGCTCCAAAGAAAACGTGATTTGTCACAAGCTACTCTGTTGAAATTTTTGTTTCTTTTGGAAGGAAGTGGTCTGGAAATTGTAGAGCCTATCCACATTCCATTGTAGTTTGTACTCTTAATGTTGCTTGGAATTGGAAATTATCTTAAGCCTAAAGAACTAGAGGGAATCATTAAGAGGAGGGCAAGTTTTAATAGATTTTTTTATCTCGTTGTCTTCTTAAGGACATTTTTTCGGTTTTCTTGCTTGAATTTACATTCTTGGATGAAGGTTTTTTCCCTCCAAAAAAACCATCAGATGTGACATGTGAACCTGCAGAGCAACAATAAAATGTGATAAAATAAATAAATAAAGTTTAACTGACATTTAATAAAATCAAGAGAATAAATTAAACCTTTAAATTATGACATCCAGCTGATCCAGAAGCGAGTTCCTGCTTCATATTGTGGTTCCTGCTCCACGTGTGTTCATTCAGCTTTTAGCTCTTTGGTTTCTAACAGCTCCTGAGGGAAATGTGAAGCTCTTAAGCAGAGGAATGCTGCGCCATAAAACAACATGTGTGTTAATAACTGTCAGGCAGGTGGGTTTTGCTCAGTGATTGGTCGTGATGCAGGGCCGGATATGAGCATTGTTGGATATACCAACGCATTCTCAGTCCCAACCTGTCATATCTGGACGTATGGTTAGGTCTCCCTCTGCATTGCTCTTTGGCGTTCTGGGTGTCCCTAACTCATCATTTTTGATGTGCTGGCTGCTCTAATTAAATCAGGGGTCCCCAACCTACGGGTCGTGAATTGGTACCGGTTTGTGGGCCGTTTGGCACCAGGTAAAAAACAGGTAAAAAATACATATAAAAATCAGGGATCCCCAACCCATGAGACACAGACCGTTACAGGGTTAGAGTACCGGTCCAGTATGGACTAGAAGGATACCGGGTTAGGGTACCTGTACAGGCCCAGTCCAGTCCAGTCTGGTCCGGTCCAGTTCAGTTCTGTATGGTACCCTAACCAGGTACCCGTCCAGTTCAGTGCAGTCTGGTCCAGTCAAGTCCAGTCCATTTTAGTCCAGCCAAGTCCAGTCTGATCTGGTACCCTAACCCAGTACCGGCCCGATCCAATCCAGTCAATTTTAGTCCAGTTCGGTCTGGTACCCTAACCCAGTACTGGTCCAGTCCAGTCCAGTCTGGTCTGGTACCCTAACCCGGTACCCGTCCAATCCAGTCTGGTCCAGTTTGGCCTATTCCAGTCTGCTCTGGTACCCTAACCCGGTACTGGTCCAATCTGATCCAGTCCAGTCCAGTCTATTTCATTCCAGTTTGGTCCTTTCTGGTACCCTAACCTGGTTTGATTTACCCTAACCTGATATGATTATATAATGGCTTTCTGTGTATTTTAGAGGCTCTAAGCACACCAACATTTGCCCCCCTGATATACCATCAGTTGGGTTCGCTAAATCCGGCCCTGTTTTGATGCAACTCTGGAGTAGAGCAGAAAGTCAACACAAACATTTGGGTTTTTTTTCTTTATATGAAGGTACTTCGGACACTTAAGCCACCCACGCTTTTAGAACATATCCCCCTTTATGTCATTTTAAGGTTTGACTAGAACAGAAAGTGGCAAAGGAAGCCACAGGACTTTCTGTTCTAAATGAATGAATGGAGCCTCCAGGGAAATCAGGATTTGCTTGGCCTTTCTAATCATATTTTTGCTTGAGTAAAGTCTAAAGAGGAGACTACAGCTCCCTGTGAAAGAGAAGGAAATGTTCTCAACTGTGGATCTTCACTATGAGGCTTATTGGTTCACTAAATTGTCCAAAACCTCGAAACTGTCCGCATCCTGTGCTTCATCTGTGAGGTCGATGACGCCTCAGTTAAAAGAACGTTAACATGATCAAAAAGCCAAAAGTCTGCTGGTTTGCTGGTTAAAAATGAATAATAAATGCTGTTAAATCTCTGGATGTCATGTTTTTTTAAACATAAACTTTCTGAAATGCGATGAGGCCAGAGAGTTAACAGCACATTTGCATTTTGGGAGCAAACGGTGAACTTTAATGACTGCAGGCCCACACATGAATCGCCTTTCTGATCTGCCTCAGCTTTGAGGAAGCATTTTCTTTTCTCTAAACTTTCAAGAGTGGGGTCGCGCCTTTATCAGCTTCTAATGCTCAGTTAAAAATACGAATAGATTTAGCAGAAGGATCAGCGCTGGGGACAGCAGTCGAGCTATTTCTCCGTCTACAGTTATCTGATTTGTCTGAGCCCAGTTTGATCGGTTCCGTCTCACCTGATGAGAAACAATTGTCGGTGTTCATTTTCTGTCTCCACCGCTGCCTCTGCTTCCTGTGGGGGCCCACTTGGCTGAGTTCTGCAGGCTGGTGAGGGATGTGAGCACTGAAAATTAGCAAACACACCAAAGCTAGTAATTGTTAAATTGCTACAAATGGACCCCATGTGGACCAGGCGAATAAACTCAGAAATCAGAAAAGCCTACCCAGACTCAGTTTATCTAAATTCCAATAGTATGCTCAGTAATGAAAAAACACTGTAGAAATGCCATTTCAAATAGACCCCAATGTAATCCCCAGCCCACTGGGGTCCATTTAATCAATGCTACAGACATGAGCATAGCGGAGGAACAGTCTGCAAATGGAAGTGGAGGTCTGAGTCAGCTCACAGGAGATTAAAAAGTAGAGGTGGATGAATAATGGAGGAGGAAATGGTGGGAAAGTTTCAGAATGTGGCGAATCATCAATAACGCCTCCTGTGAATAATTCCGAAGGAGAACGATTTCTGCGGAGAAACTGTCTGTGCCCACTAAAATGGAATTGTCTTAATTAGTTTTTTGTGGTGCATCGCCTGGCTCCCCCCGATGATCACTCATTATTTGTGCCTTAGATTACCTGCAGTGGCAAAGCAAAAATCTCCCAGTTTTGAAAGTCCAGACTGACAGCTCTCCACTCATTAGCTGCAGGCGGAGCTCTACACCCGTAACCTGGAGCTGCTGACAGTCGATTCCCGAGTCATATCAAACTGAAACCAACACCAAGTCATTATCAATCAAGTGAGCGCACAGCGGTGGGCTGATGGGAGTCTGAGGAGCCCAGCAGTGTTGGTGGCCCCGAAACGACGGCCAACAGCCAGCTCAACGCCTGAGCATCACTGTATCCTATTATTTCTGCAATCAATGATAGCTGTTTGTGTTAGACTTGTCATTACAAGAATAACAAGAAATGGACATCTGAAGAGATGTCACAGATAAAGGCATAAAGACAGAGTCATGTGAGAAATTTAAACTAAAGGGTATTGCTGTCCCTCTAAGCACCCCATTTTTGAGTCAATATTAGTATCATTATTGACAAATTTTAAGAAATTATCAAGACGTTTCTGTAAAGTGAAACCAGAGTTAATTGAAACAGGAAAGCTTGCTTGACGGACGCAATACAAGATTCAGGACTCGATCTGGACCAAGTGGTTGTTCCTGTATGAATACACCCTAAAATATTGCCATTGCTATTTCTGCAACACCCTTGTGATCCTTATGGGATACAGATGACCCAAGCCTTACATTGACCTGTTATCCATCCCATGACAAATGTGGGTGGAAGTGGACAGAATTTCATGTCTGCCACAGTGAAAATCCAAAATCCTTAAAAAAAATGTTCAGCCTGCTGTCTTGTGGGGTCCAGATGACCCAACTCCTAACGTCAACATGGCTAAGATAGCACAAGGGTAAATTAACCATTGTGCTCTCTCATGGGGACCAGATGACCCGACCCTTACATCGATGTGTGATCCCTCCCAAGACAAAGGTGTCCAGATGACCTAACTTTTAATGTAAATGCATAGGATAGAACAAGGGTTAAGCGAACCAAATGTGACCAAGAGGACCTGGCCACAGAAAATAACGTGCCCCCAAGATGGCGCCAGAGCATCGTTAGGCAAAAGTGCTCAACCAAAGTTTGCATTAGGTTAACATCTTCCATTAGAAAAACACCGGAAGCGGGTTACAGTTAGGGTAAGGGTTAGGGTTAGGTCGAAGGGTTAGGGTAAGGGTTACGGTTAGGAATCTTCTAGTATAGATACGCATATTCAGCTTTCAGCTACAATTGCGGCTAATGATGAGTTTAATGTTGTGTTTGGGCACCATATTGCCTGCAACCAGGTCCTTCTCAATATGTCCTCTATGAATTCACCCTTAGATTCACCCTTAGATTTGAATTTGAGCCTCTCAAATTATGTATTTTACTTTTTTTACGCATACATATTTTTGATCCTTTCATTTGTAAAGATCTTCCACCCTGTTGTTCTCATTTGCCACCCTTTCAAAGTCTTCCGCCCCCATTATAAAATGTTTTAGCTTACAAGACATTACTTGCAGGGGATATTAACTAACAAATTCAAACTTGTGCAAAGTCAAAGATATAAAGAATCTTGATACCTCCATAGGGTCCATTTAATTTAGACCACTCAAGGATCGATAAATTTAAAAAATCCTTTAGAATTAATTACTTAACTGCTAGGTTTTTATTCTTTATGTCTCAAATGACTGTGATTCTACAGATGAAAAAAAAATGCCCTCAGAAGCTTCACTTGATGTTGACTTACAACAACATTTAAACTCTTAAACATCAAGCTTAAATCCTTCAAACAAGAACAAAGCAAAAATAAAAAACAATAAAAGACTATAGGAACTGCTTTTCTTGGGTGTTCAAATGTTCACTGGATCTAATAACACATTGAAGAGAACCTAAACTGAGACCATCTTTGGTTTGTTTCTTTGCTCTCTGCGACTTTTCATGTTTTTTTTCTTAAAGGTTTCCTTAGAAAACCTCCTTTTTGATTCATGACCTGAGAAAATCCAGAATCTACACCAGGGCAAATGTTTGTGTTACCTTCAGACATTTGTGCTAAATGTTATATTCTAACACTTACACAGTGCAGCAAGTTCCTTTATGAGAAATCTGTCACTTCAGGATAAATATATCAGTGTAGCCATTCAACAATGTCAGCCACCCGAACACAGGCAGTTCATCAACACTCGAACTGAAAGACACGTAGACGATGAAGAAAAAGAAGCTTATATCTGTCATAAGGAGAGTTTTGATGTTACAGTGTAGAAATAAACTATCACCATACTTGCTCAAATGATCGGAAACAAATTCTGATAGAAACTGTTGTTGAATGTCAGAGAGTGTAAAGCATGGTGGTGGTAGAGGAATGATATGGGGTTGTTTTGTATCCTTGGAATGCCTTTTTCCTTTTTTTTTTTACTGAATTTACACACCTTTTATTTATATTTGACTACAACTGTAATGAAGAACGGGGACTCTTAGCTCCCTTAGAGCAGCGGTTGTAGGGCTGATTGACCCACTACACTTTTTTACTTTTTTTTATATTAATTAGCGGGGCATATCTGTTAAAGAAAGTGGGAACATTTTCACCAGATATTATTCACAATCTAAGTTCAAAGCGGCTGATAAGAAAACTTTGATGATCCAGCATTCAAGCAGCATTTAAATGCATCACTAGACACGAATCTTGAAGACATGAAGAGTCTCAAATCAGACTTGTGTGTAAATGCAGTTTTGTGTGTGCAGTTACTGCTGTAATTTGAAGTTGTGCATGTGTAAATTGTATTTTTTTTGTATTTTATAATTTTTGTAATTATGCAAAAAAAATTATTGTATGAGTTACAAATCAAGAATTATACCAACACCAAATTTCTCCACAGAGCTAGCGGTGATCAACCAAAAACGTTTGTTTTAGATGTATATCTTTATCCGTATATCTGTATATCTTTCAATTGTGTCCCGTCTTCAATAAATTCCATCTTAAACAAATGTTCTTTACCTGTTCGTCTGCCTCCTGCCTTGTCGTGTTCTACCCAACGTCTGATCTCTGATGCTCCCATGCTTGTTTTTGACCTCTACGTACCTGACCCTGATTTAGCTTTATTTTCCTTCATTGTTTTATTTAAGTAAAATTTTCTGTGCACAGACAACAAGACAACTTTCTAACAACAGAATGAGATGATTCTAGGAACAAAACGACTCCTAGAACAAAATGAAAGAAGCCAGCGTCTTACAGAAAATATTTTCACTTGGTGCTATGAAGGTGAATTAAAAAGTTGGTGCACCGTCATTATGCGGTGTATTATGTACTGTTTCCCCACAAATTTGCAGGCTACAGTGTTTTTCACCCATAGATGCTTTAAAATGCAAGTCTCTATTTCTGCACATAGATTTGGTTTTAAATACTGCTGTTGCTTTCATGCTTCATAACAAATTGATTATTTTTTTCTGATTCAAAGTGAAACAAACAAGAAGAATCAAAAAAGAAGATTATTCTCCTAGGTCCGCAGACTGAAAGGATTTCAGCTAAAGATTTCTTTGATTAGCTTGAATTAATCTCCCTCCCTCGACTGTTTATCCTTGGCGACTTGTTTGCAGCTTGACGCTGTAAATTATACATCTGAGGTATGAATGTGGACTTTTATGTGCCTTGCATTTTTATTCCCACGACAGATTTTTTTTAGGTGCTCCACGAAGGAAAAAAAGATGTAAAAAGCAACATGCACAGAGCATAAGCTGGGCAGATTAGTACGGAAACTTGCTGCATTCATGTAAAATTGATTTGAAAAATGAGCCCCGTGCACACATCGCGGTGCAAGCATGTGATACACACTGAGCGCAGGACTGGACTCCATAATTCACAGGTAGTTTGCAAGAGACAGTCTTACTTGTGGAGCTGTTCTGTCATCCCTTCTTGTCAACTTAACGCCCCTGTCTCTCGGAGCTGGTTTTCATTCTCTCCACCTCATCCCTGGCTCTTCATGACTTCAGTCCATGCTCTGTAAAATATGTATTTTTTTTTCCACCCCCCCCTCCAGAGCCAAAGAGCTGATTTCTCATCCGCAACAGGATGGGAAGACTCTCTCCAAAGCAGCAATTCTTTATTCTACCTGTCACAGCAACAACTGAGCCACACACAATCCCAGGCCTGTCGGCAGCTGCAGAACCGCGGATTTGATTGCCGGTCCGTCAAGAGCAGGCGGGTGAAAGGTTGGTCTGAAACAACGCCAGAACACGCAGAAGGCTTCCCGAGATGAGGGATGTTGGTGGGATTGGATTTTTGCCCGGTCATGTAAATGACGGCATACATCATGTACATTAACAGAGTAGGGGGGAGAATTGGTGCAAAGCAGAATTTATGAAGGGATTTATGAATTTGGTCCAATAAGTCTGAGGACCTTTAGTGGAACAAGTGTGTTGACAGAAGGGGAAAAAGGAGGGGTGTAATGATTAATTAATATATATTCCAGTGATCTAACCAGATCGATCTATCTAGGGTAAGTTGTTAATCAAATGAACTTAAAGCCGCTTCAAAATCAGATACATCGATTACATAGATATTGGAAAATAATGTTCCAAGAACAGTGGACTGAACTTTATGAAACTATGATGTTGATTGATTTGCCATTAACTCTTGTTTGTACACATATTCAATTTGAACTTTGATATCTCGCAAGAGATACAACAAATCTGGAAAACTTCCCCTGCACTGTTCAATACAAGGTATTCATCTATGAATCGCACTGGTTAAATATTGGCTAAAGATGTCCTGGATTGATTTTAGGCTAGCAAATTGGATTTTTCAAAATTGCAACAAAATAGACTAATATCCGTCGTGGTGCAGCGGTAGGGTGATCGACCCCTCATCGGAAGATTGTGGGTTCAATTCCCACCTTTTTGTCAACGGCCTTACAAAACAGCCATTGAACTTTGACCAATCAGAGACTCTGATTTGAAAGTGACGTAAGGGGAGCATGGAAGTGCCAACTGTTTGACAAACAATCACGAAGGAGAAATTAATATTCATTCATTCTCCAAACCTGTCTCAGGGCTGCCAGAGACTAACCCAGCTACTCGTGGGCGAAGGCAGGGTATACCCTGGACAGGTCACCAGTCTGTCGCAGGGCCACAACTATACACCCGTAGGGACAATTTAGTAACCAATTTAACTATGAAGCATGCTTTTGGATGGTGGTAGGAAGTCAGAGTCCCCAGAGAAAACCCACAAATGCATGGGCAGAACATCCAAACTTCACACAGAAAGGTCCCCAGTTGGTGTTTTGTTTCAGATTCCCCAGCCGGGACTTGAACCAGAGGTCTTCTTGCTGTGAGGCAAGAGCACTAACCACTGCTCCACTGTGCAGCCAAAAAAAAAAATAATAATTGTGGTCAACTATATGACACCAAGTCAGTCATACATATCCAAGTAGAGGTGTGAAAGAAAAAGCCTGGGGCAAGATTTGTGAAATTAGTGACATTTCACAACAACCCTCTTTCAATGCACTAGTATCCAGTAGTGACAGTCCAGTATTACACCATATGCTAAACGCATGTTCAAGAATGTCCATTTACTATGTTCTTCAACCTGTATCACATGCCCGATGTGTACACAGCTGGAGTCACACTTGTTGAATTTTTGGCTAAAGATGTCCTGGATTGATTCTAGGTCACTGAATTGGATCGTTCGAAATGGACCGATATCGACTATGAATCGTATTGGCTATCACAAATTATATGGATTGAATTGTTAAAATTAACTGTTACACCCTTAGTAAAAAGAGTCCTCTAGTCCCTCTAAGGTAATTTTCACATCACCCTGCCTTGACGAGTGCACTAACATGCCTTTCTCCATGAGTGAGGCTGAATGGAGGTGCTTAAAAAGAGCCATCCATCACCGCTCTGGGTAGCGCCTGCTGACCCGGGCCTGCTGGGAGCTGAACTGTAGTTAATTAATACACAAAGTCTGCGAGACAAAGAAACTTTGGGATGATGGGGGTGGGTGTGTTTGTTGCCCAAAGGGGGCGGGGGGACAATTTGCATGTGTGGGATCCAGCGGAAAGGGGAGACATGGCGTGAAGGGGAGCCCTGTCCCTGAGCTGAGACCCAACCACACACAGACACACAACAGAGTCCACTGGGGGAGGACAATAGGGACCACTGGAAAAGGACCCATGGGGAGGGACTGCGAGACAGAGGCTGAGAAAGGTCAAACTAAGACAGGAACTAATGAGGGAAGGCAGTCCATCAAAGCTCAGAGGACATAAACTGTATTTTCTGTCATAAACCCCCAGAAGAAAACAACTTTCTGCTTGACTGCCATGATGCCTTTCATTTAATCACTCTATCTTCTCCTCTTTTTATTTTTAACTCATCTGGTAAACCCTGATGTGAGATTTTCTCCAGTTAAGCCAAAGATGGCTTTAATGCAGGATCAGGCTCAGAGGCCACTCAATCCACGCAGCAGGAAGCTCGGCTGTTCATTGTTATCAGAGCTCGTATTGACGTCCCCCGCCGGTTCGGCCGCGGTCCATTTAATGCGCTATCGATCCGCGCAGCGGTCCGGCCGGAGTTACCTGCCCGCGGCGCGGACGAACATCGCCGGCTGGCGGCCGCCTGGAGTCTGCGGGAAGCGGAGCACCGACCTGCCTCTTTTTTTTTTTTTTTCCTCGCGCCTTTCACCCCCCTCCGCGCGCACACTCTGACAGCGATGCCAAAATAAAAGTCGACGCGAACACCTATGAGACAGTCGGATATTGGAGAATTTCAAAATAAAGGATTAAATCACATTTTTTTTCCTAGCAAACTACAGGAATGACGTCAGTGTTAGCTGTTTATTAAATTGAAATATGAACATCATACTACTTCTAGACTTCAATTAGCCTGAAAATACAACATTAATGTTTTCCCACCAATGTAAGAACATTAAACTTTTTTTGTTTCCCGAAACAAATTTAAATTTTCACCACAAACAATATATATATATTTAAAAACAAATTAAAATATGTAAAAAATATTATTATGTTAAAAATTCAAGGATTCAAGGATCTCTGGTCCCATACCAACTTTTAAAGTGCAAGTATGTATGACACATATGAAAAACGTATCAATGTGATACACAAAAAAAGCATCTTGAATCTATTGCAAGACACAGAAGAAAGAGAATGTAAATATTGCACTGAAAAACATTACTACAAAACTACATAACATGTTTGTCAATAGACACATTGATTTTATATTATTAAGTCTTTTTGACCCAGCAAACATATCATCCAGATTTAAATATTTTAAAGCAAAAAAGTATTGAATGTGTGACTAACTTGTCATCTAAACACAAGAAAACAAAAATCATATAAAACACTACTCGTGCTTAACTTTTATTTGGCCAAACAGGAAGCAATTTATACGAAATATAAAGGCTCTTAATGTCTTGAATTGAGGAAATAGCATGGATTAGATTATAAAACTCACATGTTAACACTAAAATGCAAAATTGTGAGATTGAAATCATTTAAAAAAAATCTAACACTTCTTAATTCTGTAATGAAATAATGTCAAACATCTTCAACACATGTCCAGCTTTGCACAAATAGCTATCACTATATTTTTTACATTCATTTTAACCTACTTTAATGTAGTCTAGTGTGATTCAAATTCTACTCTAAGTAAAATTTTGTGTTGCTTATTTATTAACAATAATCAACAGTTGAGTTTAGCACTTTATAGCTACTTTACAGATCTAAGATGGACTTTTACAATTAAATTTCATACTAAAAACTGGTAATTTATTATCAAGTTATTAGTCCCAAGCAAATAAATATGAATTCCAATTTTATGTTTTAAACTGTTTTCTCAAATTTCCTTATGACCATAAAGCAGAATGTTAAGTAGGCTACATTTCTTGTGCAGATTATGCTTTCAGACATGCCAGAGGTGAGGTCCACTGCCAAGAACAGGAACACTTAATTTTTCTTATTTTGAAAACGTATTCACAATTTATCTGTAAAATAAGCAAATATGTATAAACAATTTAGTAAAGCCTAACTAGATTTTTTTTCTGTTATATTTTCTACAAAGCAAGTTTAGATCTAAAAATCAGTCTCAATATTCAATTATTTGTTTCTGAAGCACTAAACACATAAAACACGGAATATTTCCTCTCTACGTAAAGAAAATGTTTAATCAATATCAATTGACAAAAATTAAAGATTTAGTTTTGACAAAAATGTATCTTATTAAAAAGAATGAAAGACAAAATGTATTTGGAGAAATGCATCCTTTTCTGACATTAATACAATGTTGTATATTTCTAACATAAATATAAACAGTTTTTATTTATCTGCTTTTTTCAAAATCATTCAAATACACTGTTTATGTTTGCATGTTTTTATTGGTGTTTTTTTTTATTAGAGACAGAGGCAACACTACTTTTATTTTGAAAATAATTTCCGGAAACTACCTTCCTTCCAGTCAGGATTGACGCGTCTAAGCCCCCCCTCCACAGCCCCCCTCAGCCCCCCTAAGAGTCTGTGTTGCCATTCCGACACATCCTCGCAGAGGAGCAACAGATCCACGGACCCACCCGGGCGGGCAGAGAGGGCTCCACGCACCCGCCGCGCGCACGACCTCCCTCCCCTCTCTCCCCCATCTCCCTCCCTCAGCTGCGGCGGACATGCGCCCCCGGACTGAGGCTCCTCACCCGTGAAGCCGCGAGCGCAGAATGAGACGGACGGAGAGCGCAGCGTGAGCGCTCCAGCTGCACCGCAGTGCCCGCCGCGGAGGAGCGTCCGAATGCGCTTTGGGTGGCATCCCCGGGGCTTGTGAGAGAGAGAGAGACAGAGAGAGCCCCCACCGCCGATGACATGACAACGAAACGCGCTTGACTCTCCATCCTTCCTTCCATCCATCCATCCGAGCAGGTCCGGTCTGCGCCTTCATTCATGTTGCAAACGCCTGGTTTATGACAATGGATTACTTGCTGTGGGTGTGCAGCCTGCTGGTCCCCGCGATCGTGGCAGTGGAAGGTAGGTCCCACATATTTACACAGAAATACTTAATATCTGATGAACAATAGAGTGAGTGCGTGTGCAGGGATTTGACTGTAAAACGTCACTAAAGGAGGCAAAAAAAAAAAAAACGCAGAGAGGAGGGGAAGAGGGGCTCACTTTACCTGCCTCTTCATCAATGTTTACCTGAAAAATAAATAAATAAATAAAAATGCAGCGTCTCTGCAGCCCCCCTCCAGGATGATCTGCAGCTGCAGGACTGCCCTGTTGCTATTGTCCTTGTTGTCACACCCACAAACGAGTGTGAGGATGCCCACCTGCCCCACCTACCCCACTCACTCCTCTATGATGATGCACCCAACTCTCCACGGGGGCTCACATGTAAAACATATCAGATGACAAGTGTGTATTAAAGGTCAATGGCTTAACAAGTGTGTGGCAGCCTCCCCCCCTCCGTCACTCACCCCTCCATTGAAAATCTCCTCTACATTTTTCACCCCCCCCTCCTTTTCCTTCCAACCTGGACCGCGGCCAGCCCGATCCCCCATCAGTTCTGGTGTCAGCAAGTAAATCAATGCGGCGGCAGCAGCTCTCCCCACTCCCAACGGGCTCAGATGATCAGCCGCCGCCGCTTCTCCCCCAAAAACCTAAACTGTCACTCTAGAGAGAGCTGTTTCAGATGATGGCTCAGATGATCCAAAATCACCTATATGGGAGGAGGCGTGTTTGTTTTGGAGAGGCAGCTCCAGCCGCTGTGACATTTTTACTCTCTCATTTACAGTCAGCAATTTTTACTGTCCTCTGATTTTTAAAAGCTCATAAACGGGACGGGATGAGCACTCTGGAGGGGAGTTTATGAAGCAATCAGCAGGACAAACCTGTGTTTTCTTTTCCGATGATCATTCTTGATTTTTTTTTCTTATTTAGATTGAAATCAGTGTGTCGACCTGTGGAGGCAGATTTAGGTCAAAATAAACAAAAACACTAAAAATAAAACACCTCAACAAGCATCATTCTCAGCCAGATTTGAGAGTTTTGGTCACCCCGATGATGATATTTTGCTGCTGCATAATTCATGTGTTGTTCTTGCTGGCATCATAGAAGAGAAGAGGAGGGGGGGGGGGGCCTCACTCACAAAGGGAATAAAACATCAGTGTGTGGCACTTCTTTTTTTTACAGTTCAAATTAAATAAATAAACACAAACACACACTAAATGCCATGGTTTGTGATGCTCTGAAGTTCCCACTGCTGCATTGTGTTTTCTTACCCCTGGGGCCGAATGACTGCTGTAGTTTTATGAGGGAGCCTGTAGAGGAGTCAGGAAAAGGAGGGATGAGGGGGGGTTCTGGATTTGAGTTGTAGCAGCTCTGCGGTCTCACAGGTATTGTAAATTTAACAGGAAAGAGGGGGGGCTGTGGAACAAATGGGATCATTTTCAACCTTAACCGGTCTTGGGGAGGTGGATGGAAAGGGGTGTGTGCTGCAGTTTTACTGTTTTACAGCAGGAGCCGGGCTCTGATGAGGAGCTTGAGGACATCCAGCTCTTTTATTGGCTGAAAACGCTCTTTCTTCTCCCATATCCATCCGGTTTCTCTACCTGATTCATCCCAAAAAAAGCCGCACCGGAGCGATGAAGAGCATTCAGAGAGACCTCTGCTGTGGCTTAGAGCTGAAAGCTTGCTGTTAGGTAACAGTGCCCTGCAGCCCCCTTTTGAATCCTATTTGGAAAAGTTCTAGTTAGACATCCGCCTCTGCTCTGCAACTTCCAGGCTGCAGCGTCTCACCTCGGCTCACATAGGGGTCTTGAACCCAGCTTTTACAGACGCGAGCCGCTCGGCCTGCTGCCCATGCCCGTGCGATGGGAAATGGAGCCTGTTTTGAAAAGCAGCAGCTCAGACCTTTCAGGGTGAGCGATTCTGTCTCTGCCGCCTCTGGGCACTCGAATAGACGAGGAAAAGGAGGCGGGTGACGCACCGGATCGCTCGCTCGCTCGCCGGCTCCAGGGACGGGCAGGATGCGTGGCTCGGCAGCCCAGGAGTATTCGCTCAGCTGAATGCCTCGCAGGGCCGAATGTGGCCAAGCAAAGACAACAGTCACTGATTTCTCTGATTAGTTCCTCCTTTGGCTCAAGTCGTGCTTAATCAGTAGAACAACCTTGTTCACAAGCGTGCATTTGGGTTCTACAGCTGAGGTTATTAACTGCTGTTGCTCACTTCTTCCGCACGCAAAGGAAGTCCTTTAAAATCCACTGGTAGACCTTAATGCTAATTCTTATTTGCTTTGTTCATAAATACTAATTAATTGTTGTGCTGAGGGAAATATATTTTCCATTAACAGCAAAACTGGGGGCTGATACTTTATTCTTTTGGAGTTCACTGACTCTCCATGATATTATTTCAAACTGGAAACTTAAGTTTGAGCTATTGACTGTATGTGAGAACTGGACCGAGTGACCCCTCCCTTACATTGAGGTGATAGCCCTTTCATGACAAAGGTAGACAAAGTGGACAAGACTCCATGTCTGTCATTGGACACCAGTAAAGATCGACAATAATTGAAAAAAAAGTTCAGCGCACTGTCTTATGGGGTCCAGATGACCGTCACAGTGCCTCCTATCTACTCTGAGCTTCCTGTGTGATCCCAGCCCTTTTTATTAGCTTATTAACCCTAGTTACATCAACTTCGTTTCCTTTATATGGAAAGGGGAATAAACAGGTCTGCAGAAATATTTCCAAATTTTCACAAGACAGTAGAAAAACAGAAGTCAAGAAAACGCTTGAGGAGGTAATTCCTTATTTGGGTTTCAGTTCTTCACAGAAATCCCCACTCTGTCTGTCACCTTCTGCAGGGCGTGTCATGTTCAGGTATATGCATCAGCATCTGCAGGAAATCTTCTGCTGAAAGCATCAAATCATATTGCAAAACTAGTCTAATAAAGAGTAAAATGGTAAAACATAGATAAAACAAAGCATCTGTGTGATGATATTCACATAGATTCAACAAGAACTGTGAAAGAGTGCTGGACTTGACCTAAATCTCTGAAAAGAATTGCAGTCAAATTGCTTAAAAATTGACTGTATATGTATATGACTGGACATATCAACACCTTGACTCTCATGTTCCAAATAGGAAGTATTCACGGGTTCCAAGAGGGTCAAAATCCCTTAGACTACATTTGAGAAGTAGACAGTTATTACTCAGTCAATGCAATTGTCAGAATAACTACTGTATTATAACTCTGATATTTTCTTTTTTGATATGGCCATTTTTGTATTTCGTTGAAACCAGAAGAATGTATGATGTCACTTTTATTTGGTCCAGTTCTCATAGTTAATGGTTTGAGCACAAATGTCATGCTTAACATATGACATTGAAATTGAATAAAGCAAGTGTCAGGCCATGCACATTCGTCGTTTAACAAAGGAAAGCTCACAGTTGAGTTATATATGGGCATTTATGTTAAAAACTTTGCTGCGGTCCACTTTCTTCAAAAACAGGCTTTTAGGGGCAAATTTAGATGACCCGTTTACACGGGATCTTGAAGCGTATTTCTACTTGCTGCGCAGAGTTGCTGAGCATATATAAATATAGATGTCAGCATGCAACAATCCATGCTTAAAGGTAGTCAAATGGCCGTGTTTTGTCTGCTGTAGTTTGTTTCCCCATGACTAAACACTTGGTTCACTTGCATATGATCTCTTGGTGTTCTTTTCAGTATGAATGCACATGGAACTAACCAAGGCGAGTGATGCAAGCATGAGGGGAAAAAACAGCCCAGAGCATGAATTACTAAAATCTTTAAAAATGTCTCCTAAATAAAAGTGATGTAGCGAGGAGGTGACGGCAGAGGAGTCAGAGGACTCGTGGGACTTGCCAGTTTTTTTGTGCTTCCTGGTCTTTCTGGTCATTGCCCCAAATAAGAAGCTGTTGAAACTGCATGATTATTTTTTTTCTGAAGCAGCTTGGTCTGCTTCAGTCTGCTCCAGATTGTGTTGTGTGAAGCAACCAAACCATTAAAGGTGTGAAACTTCATATCTCGCCCATTTCCCGCCCCGAACATGACCGTTTTAATGGGACTATCCTAGTGTGAAAACAACTTTGACTCAAATGGAACTAGGACAGTGAAATAACATAGAATACATGCCTGTAAGTGGTTTCTTATGGTTGAGCAATAAAGGAACACCACTTTATTCAGATTTCACAAGAACTTTAAGAGAATAGAATGCTTGTGCAGGTTTTTATGCTTTGGGGAGTTCTTCTCTCAAACAGGAATAACCAGGTGAGATTTGCCATCTTAGCATGTGAGATTTAAGGCCGTCTGGTCATCAGGCACACTGGACAAAGACTACCCGAATGCCTTTGTCAGCAGCACAGGTGAACCCAGCCATTTCTAAAGTTACGTTTTCCTTTGTGCTGCTGGTTTAAATCTGGTTGAAGAATGCTAGCAGCTGTGCCTGAGTGTGCGCTGAAGCTGTAACAGACTGAACAAAATGTTTTGTCATTGAGGATCTGAGCAATTCACAAAGCACAAAGGTGCAAAATAAAGGGCAAAACAGCTTAGACTGGGAGGGGGACGACACATAGAAGTTGAAGGGAATCTTTGAGTAAAAACAGCAATGAAACAATAGCATTTTTGGACTACAGAGATTTGTAGTTACAATGCTAAATTCCCGAGGACATTAAAAGAGAATATAAGCAGAATTTGACCACCCAGTGTGATCTGAACTGAGCGGGACAAGCAGAGTTCAACAGATGTAGAAAATGGACCCCGAGAGTCTCTTTTTCTGAATGTAAGTCTTTTCGACGATTCTCAAGCCCCCACATTCTGTTTTCCAAAAAGATGTTCATCTAGAAATGCTAAATGTTGCAAATGCATCTCTGTAGGATGGTGTCAGAAAGGAGCTTTTTTTGCATTAAATCTTTAATGTTTTATTAAATTCTAATATCTGGGTACCCATGGGGTGAATCAACAAATCTCTTAATTTATTTTGTCCTGTTCAATCCCCCATGTTTGGAACTTGTTTTTTGGACTATAGGGGCGCACCGGCATTCTGTCACTAAATGGTCTACTTTCAGATTTAAGTCATGTTGAAGTCACTCCAAACTATAGGCGCATTAAGTGAGACAAAATAGTCTGAAATGAGTCTGTCAGTCAGTCCCACGTTATTAACTGGGTTCACAGTGATTCTAGAACGTGTTTGTAATACATTGGAAGCGTTAGCCACGATAGAAGTGTTAGCCGTGTTAGCCTCGTTAGCGTATTTACAATATCTTTAACTGTCAACCTTGTTTGCAACACGTAAAAAAGAATGACTGATACCGCTAGTTTAACTAAACTAACTCTCAACCTTGTTAGTTACATATAAAACCAACACAGGCCTACTCTGCCACACGTTAGCAATTTCACAGTATCACCCAACGTTGTTTGTAACTCCTTAAAAAACAGACTTTTAGGCCGAATCAGACTTCTTCCCCTACCCATCCGGGTTCCCCCTACCCCTGCAATTTTAGGGGCATTTGGAGTGGTAGAGTTCTCTGAAATAGGTTTTTTAAGGGCTAGCCCTTGCGTGGAGGGATGCCGAATCCTCTGTTGCAAGGGTGTTCCGGGTCGCGCTGTGCTGCGGAGGAGAAAAGCTTTTCTTCATATGGTTGTGCTTTGATGCACAGACGTTTACATTTAAATATAAGTAACGACTTCTTGTTTTAGCATGACCTTTGCAAAGTTATAAAACAATGTTGTTGTGAATTTCAGAGCGCTAGCAGCTCCAACATAGCTGATCAGCGACTTTTGATGACATCATAGAGTGGGAGTAACGTCCAAATTTGAAAACACTATTATTTCATAGGTCTCTGTTTGCAGGGCTAAATGTAGGGGTAGGGGAAGAATTCAGATTCTGCCTTAGACAGTTCACCTCTTAAAAATTGTTTTAACTCCAGTTAGCACAACTAGAATTAATCCATATATTAGGTTCTCTGGAGTATAAGGAACATTTATGTTTTTATTTTTATTTATTTATTTATTTTGCTGTGACAGCTGTGTCAGCAATAATCCATCCAGTTTAGTTACTTCTATGGTTAATATCATTTTGATATCCACATGCAACACTGTCTTCCACATTACCCACACCACTAACTTATTTTAATACTCACAACGTTAGGATGAAATGGAAAAAAAGTTATACCCAGGTAATGTTTGGAAAAAATTGCAAGACATCCCAAAAGCAGGTCTGCAGAAAAAAACCTTTCAGACCTGAAGTGAGAGCAAATGTTTCATTCCTGCAGCCTTTCATTCACAGTTGATGCCACAAAGAAATCATCCCATTTTAAAATGTTGCTAAGAAGTGCCAAAAGCCGACAAAGGTATTTCAGCAACTTCACCTAAAGCTGTCTGTTTGACAGCGTCAGCATTTCTACTGAAATACTTTTATTTTTGTTCAGTTTGGTTTTTATTTAAGTTAGAAAGTGTGTGAATTGTGAGACCTTTGGGAGTGGTTGTAGACCTACTGTATAGAGCAAAGTTCTGCGGAGTTAAAGACAAAACTTGGAATCAGACATTTAAGCAATAGAAATTATGCACAAATTTATCTGAACGTCAAGAGAATTTTGGCTTAAATGACTTTATCCTTGAAGAAAACAGCATTTGTGCAATTCAACTTTAGTATAATTTGAAGGAAATTTTGTGTGTTAACTTCTATTCTTTTAACTATTGCTTGATCCAACCTAAGTGAATGAACTGGTCAGTAAAAAATTTACATGATTTTTGTCCTTTTTCCTCACTGGTCTAAGTCAGTCAATAAAAGTCATGGCACCATCAAAGTGACATAGTTGATTGGTACCACAGTGTGTTTTTCTGATTGTACACTGTTGGGCCTATGCATTCTCCCTCCTAACTCCTCACATATTGATGTTTGGTTAAGGACCCCTCCGCGTCACTTTTTGATGCTTTTTTTGTCCCCAACTCGTCGTTTGTTGACATGCTGGCTGTTCGTAAAATCAAGGGTCCACAACACTCGGTACACGGTACCGGATGTGGTACCGCACACAGACTGGTCCTCGGGACGTGGCCGCTACCTGTACCCTAACCCAGTACTGGTACCCTAACCTTAATCCGGTACCGGGCACGCTACTGGATGCAGTACCAAACACTGCTACTGGACACAAACCAATACCAGGTTTAGGGTGCCTGTACCGGGTTAGGGTACCGGTGTGCTCCATGTTCCAGTTCCGGTTCACAGCCCGGAGGCTGGGGACCCCTGATTTAATGGGAACAACCAGCACGTCAAACGGTGAGTTGGAGACAGCCAAAGCATCAAAAAGTGAAGTGCAGGGGCCCCTAACCGAACATCCGTATGTGAAGAGTTGGGAGTGAGGACGTGTTGGTTGGGCAGGAGTGACGCTCACCTGAACTCTGGTGTAGACCAAAAGACAAACCCCAGTCATTCTGAAAATGAGGTCCTTTATTTATTTGGAAGTGAACCACGGAATAGTTCACTTTCGTGTAAATTTCACAGACTTTCCAGCAGGCCAAAGAGTGGCAGCAAACCCAATCTAATAAATGATGTAAGCTTTTTGCATTACAAAAAAATTACAACGCACCAATTCCAGGAACCTTGACTTACAAAGAAACTGTAAAATGTTTTGTGGGTACGCTCGGTCTAGTGAGGAGATGCAGTGATGCCTAATTAATACATGTGAGAAGTGAGATGTCATATTGTATGCATGCCTGCGAGACAACAGCTGACATGCTTTTTTTCCCCTCTCTTTTGCATTTTCAAAAGTCTTATAATTTGTGTACAACACATCACACAAGTCAAACTCTGGGCTTGTTAACTGTGGAACAACTATTGCGTAATTGGTTAAAAAAAAGGTCAAGGAGCTGAGGGTGAAAGGTGAAATATTGAAGGTGGAAATAAAACTAGTAAACCGTATTGCAGAGATAGAGCCATGGTACGGAATATGAAGTACAGCTGGCAAATATATATCTGCAAAAAATGTACATATTTAGTTTCTGTTGATTTATGCAGTACTAGGAACACATATCAATTAGTTTAGCTTCATCCGAGGTATTAAATTCCCTAAGAGAACTTTTTGCACTCATGGTCGTGCACAGATGCTGTAAGTCACTGGGTGACTGTAGAGAGTCATTATAGACTGTTAATGCTGCAGGCATTTACACTGTAGCCTATCACTGAAGACACTGTTCATTTATCAGCACAATGTTCTGCAGTATTGTCCACTATTTTGTGCATCTTATGCAATACTCTTGCTTCCAAAAAAGAACTCATGCAGCAACGCTCCTACTTCTGCTTTTTCCTTTTCGTTGGCGCAGACAGAATAAAAACCGGTTCAGTCCAGTGACAACAAGCCTGTCGGATTGTTTTCAAACTATCTCCAGCCCCTTAAAATGAAATGGTTTCTCTAAGGAGCCGGTAGTGAACAATGGAAATGCTGCTACAGAGAGATGAGCGGTCTACAGACTCAATTAGACAACCCCCACTGCTGACACACTGTACCGCGACGGCAGCTTTCTATTCAAATAAAGGGTGTTTTTGTAACGCAGGACACGCTGTTTGTTTTGGCCTCTCACACCCTCCTTCTGCACTGTTATCAACAACTTGTGAGCAAATGGTGCACAGCAGGCGTTGTGTCATTGAGGCTCCACGAAGAAGGTGTAATTGTTTTGGTGATTATGTGCTAACAACAGAACAATGGGAGTCAGTGTGGCTACAGCTGTAAACAGAGAGCGTTCGAGAGGGGTTAGTTCCTCCGAGGTGAGATGAACTCGCTCACATTTGATTGACAGCTTGACAACTGGACTCATTGATCACCCCAGCCCCAGCATTGAACATCCAGCTTCTCTTTCCCTGCTAAGTCATAGTCGCTACCCGATCTGTAACTGCTACCTGATCAGTCCCTGCATGCACATCTTATGTCCCTGAACATTCAGACCATTTTTTTTTCCAAATTTTGATAATTATTTGAACAATTGTTGTTCCAAGATTGTAAAACTTGTAATTCATTAATAAATAAAGGAATATTTAAAATAATATATCAGCCCCTGGTTGCATTTCCCAACAGTTACGCCTCCTGAGCCATTTCAGTGAAGGATAACTGTGATCACACAAGTGTAGTTTTCCTCAACAATAGACAGTTCTCCAGACTTTGTAACATAAAAGAATGTCGCCTAAATGAAACAATCTGAATTCCCTGTAATTGTCCCACTCCAATCTTTTTATCTGTTATAAAAGCATCTTTTATTTCTTCCAAAAACCTGTATTGTTCTCTAGGAAATCCTTTCTCTAGTTTATCAAAAACTCGCCCATGAGTTGTGGGTGGGGCTGTTGATGTGTTGATGTTGAAGTAAGCCCTGCTGATATCCCATCATCCCTTTGTTTGAACTCTCTCCTACAAGCTAACTTACAAACAGGCAGTCAGCTGGTTTCACTTGCAGCTGGTTTATTAGTTCAGGAAGGAAGACAGGAGTCAAGGACAGCTAAAAGTCCACAAACTAAATCAGGGTCAGACAGGCAGAGGTCAATCACGAGCAACAAAGAAGGATTAGAGTTGGCAAGGTCCAGGTGAGGGTCAGGGCAGGCGGCAGGTAATCAGAGATGAAGCAGGGTCAGAAACAGAAGATCAGGTCAAGATAGGAACGCTTAGTAATGCAGGCAAGGTGGCACAAACAATACTTTGCACTGAGTGAGGCTCTGACTGTCAGCTGAGGGGCATCTGGGGAGTGTGCGCTGGCAACACATTCTCATTCCCAACTCGTCACATACTGACGCATTGTTGAAGACCCCATCCACGCCGCTTTTTGATGTTTTGGGTGTCCCCAACTCGTCGTCTATTGTCGTGCTAGCTATTCAGAGGTCTTGAATCCCCGGGACACAGACCAATCCGCAGGCTGCAGACAGGGAATAAACGCATTCGCCAACTTTGGTAGTTTCCGCTTTTTAATTTTTTGATTCTGAAGTAAATTTTATATTGGAAAGCTTCTGGATTCTGTTCACCACATCCGCCTGTTTTAAGTTGAAGCTTGAGCCGCTAGCTATGCTAAAAGAAAAAGAACTAAAAGTTGTTAAAAGTCAATTAAAAAGACGCATTTGGAACGTTTCTCTGGGGAGTCATGTTTATTATTATTATATTTAAATCATATATCAGTTTTATGATGGTTTTGTCATTTTGTTTTGCTTTAATTATTCATCACGTCTTACAGTTGAAGTTGGACTGTGATTGTTAGCATCCACTTTGATGCTTGTTGCTTGACATTTAGAAAAATTTACTTCACAAATGCAATTTTAATTTTTTTACAGACCGATTTCTTTGCTCCCCCAATTCTCAAAAATTTTAGAAAAACTTTTTAATGACAGGTTAGAAAAATTTATAAACAAACATAAACTACTAAACGATAGCCAGTACGGGTTTAGAACAAACATGTCAACATCAATGGCCCTGATAGAAGCCGTGGAAGAAATTTCTAATGCAATGGATACAAAAAAATTTTCTGTCGGAGTATTTATTGATTTCCAGAAAGCTTTTGACACAATCAACCATTCTGTGTTGCTTAAAAAATTAGATAGCTATGGTATCAGGGGGGTAGCATGGAACTGGATTAAAAGTTATTTGACTAGCAGACAACAGTTCGTTAAATTGGGGGAATATCAGTCAACACGTGAGGGCATTGCATGTGGTGTCCCTCAGGGCTCAATTCTAGGTCCCAAATTATTTAACCTCTACATAAACGATATTTTCAATGTGTCACGTTTATTAAAAATAATACTGTTTGCTGATGACACCAGCATATTTTATTCAAACGACAATTACAACACACTAATAAATACAATAAATTCTGAACTTAAAAAAATCAAAACGTGGACTGACATAAATAAGCTATCTTTAAACTTAAAAAAAACTAAGGCAATTATGTTTGGTAATTCTAAAATTAACTCGGAATTGCCAATATATATTGAAGATAAAATAATAGAAATGGTACCCCAAATTAAATTCCTTGGCATAATTATCGATAACAAATTAACCTGGAAGCCACATATTAAATATGTCCAGAGTAAAATATCTAAAAGTATTGGAATAATTCATAAAGTAAAATACATTCTGAAGTACAAATCTTTGCACACATTGTACTGTTCATTAATATTGCCACATTTAATTTATTGTGTTGAAGTATGGGGCAACAATTATAAAACATCACTAAATGGCATTTTCATCCTCCAAAAACGTGCAATAAGAACAATCCATAAAGCGGGATACTGTGACCATACTAACATGTTATTTCTAAATTCTAAGGTAATCAAATTTTTTGATTTAGTTCATTTGTACACAGCAAAATTTCTTTACAAGGCCTACAATAAATTACTACCCCACAATATTCAGAAACAATTTAGACAGAGGGACGGCGATTACGCACTGAGGGGACATGGTAACTTCAAACAACCAAAAATTCGAACAGCTAGAAAAAGTATGTGCGTATCAGTGTGTGGGATAAAACTGTGGAACGGGCTTGATATAAACTATAAACAATGTACAAGCATCAAACTATTTACTATGAAAATGAAAGAGAAGCTGTTATCAAAGTATATAACTGCATAATAAAAATTACCATAAGTATGTAAAAAAAAAAAAAAAAAAAAAAAGAAGGATTGTAGACAGGTGACTGTGGATGGTTTGCATGATTTCATTTGTGAAAATAAGAGAAATTGAAAGCTGTTGTCATATTGTATTGTTTTGTTTGTAATTAAGAACTGGGAACTATTTACGTTATAAGTTAATGACATAAAGGGATAGGCCTAAACAAGCATTTGCTTCTGCCTATCCCCTTTTCAAACATGTTTGTTGATTTTGGTTTTTTATTTATTTTTTTTGTTCTGTTTTGTTTTGTTTGGGTTTTGTTTTTTCTTCTGCTGTGATTTATGCTCTGTATATTTTTATCTTTTTTCTCTCTCTCTTTTTTTTGCATGTTTGAAATAAACTATTCTATCTAAAAATCTTAATTCTTTAAGATATATGTCTTCCATCATGTGAAAATGTCCACAAGAAGAGGTTAAAACACGATTTTCATAGAGTGGTCTTCAATATTGTGTCTGAAACTGAAACTCTGGCATCGAACGAAACAGAAGAAAACATTTGCACATGTGGGGTACGGATCAGGTAGACCTAGCCACTCCACACATTAGCATTTCATTTTTCTTCTGTTTTCGTCAACATTTCAATAAAACTTTGTATCATTGACAACATTTTTAGAGGTTATTCTTTTTATTAACCTCTGAAGACGTACTGTAACCGTAAAATGTTTTAATGGAAGCAGATGCATTTTCGCGCGCGAGGGGAAGCTGTCAGAGAAAATGGCTGTGAAGTCACACCCGGTTTGACGTGTGAGCACCCTCCCCTGCCGATGTGTGTTTAAGCGGTTCGTGCTTGAGCAACCTCCCTGACCTGGTTTTAGTTAATGGAAGATTTCCCTCTGAAGGCATCCCGGGGGCTGCGTTGTTCTTAGCTCCACAAATGAGTGTTGAAAGACGCACATTTGGGAGAGCCACTCTCTCACAGCCTTAATTAGGCTGGCATCACAGATATGCTGTGATTGTCAGTGCTTACAAAAACGCAGTGCGTGTGGGTGGAGGTTATAAAAGACAGGGAGAATAAGTCTCCCCTGCTTTTTGTTGAGCACAGGCAACTAACTTTGTGTGGTCCTTAATGCTCTGCAACAATCTTCTTTCTTGCACTATTTAATTCCAGTGTTTGTATCTTCCTCCTACTCTCAATTTGCAGAAACCCTTATGGACAGTCGGTGGGCTACCACAGAGCTGGCATGGACCACGTTTCCAGAGAGCGGGGTGAGTGGTGTTTGCACGTGTTCGCTGCTCCTTTTTTTTTTTTGCCCCCTTTGGCTGCATTTGTTCCATTTGCTTGTTAATGGAGACCAAACTGCCTTAAAAAGCACACCTCCTGCTGTTTTATGTCTTTGTTTTTGCAGCGTCTGTTTACTTTCTTGGATACCATAAAGTTGAAACACACAGTGTGATATTGTGTGGATGAAATTCAAGACTTCAGTCCATGCAAAGACCTTGTAAAAGTGTGGAGAAAATGTATAATGTACATTAGATTAAAAAAAAAGAAGAACAATAAGACCAAGCTAACCCCCACCATGTGTCTGGACTGTTAGGTAGGCAATAACATGCATTTCTCCCTATGAAACAAGACCTGACAACTAAAACAGTGTGCCTGTGTCTCCTATAATATGGACCCAGGAGCGCATTACATACAGAAATTAAGGTTTTCATTTGATACCCCCTGTAGGAATTGTGAGAAAATAAAACAACATGAATTTGACCTCAGGGCTAACAGCCTTGCAGACCTCCCCCACACCCGGCCAGTGTAATTTGTCTTCGCTACGTGAGCGTAAAGTCAGTCAATGGAAATGCTGGGTTGCCATGGAAACGATCTCCGGCAGCTCCCTGTTTTTTTTTTTTTTTCCCCTGCAAGGGCTGGCTCTGAATGTCCTGGCATCCATGAAGTCATATGTCACGACTGGCGAGGCAGCCCTTCTCCCCATGCCTGACAAGCCCATACGTTCAGGGGCCGGCAATTATCACACACGTCAGGTGGCGCGTCAACATGTTGCTGGTGATTTACGACGCCTAATGCTGACTCTTGGGCTCATCGTTTGGGGATAAATTGCCCGGGAGCTCAGCGACGTGAGATGAGTTATGCATTATTTTCCTCCAGTTGAAATAATCAATTTCAGGGACAGTCATTTGTTATGGAAGCAGAGCATTCAGTCCAACTGGGAATGAGGGAGGAAAAAAAAAATCAAAAAAGATTGACTTCTCACAAGGTTATTTCCTAATGGACTAACTTTATTGACCGACAATGCCATCTATCATAGCATTTAAGGACAGTTACCATTTACAATCACCACTTGTAAGGACATAAAGCGACATGGTCTGGATTTTTGACTTTTAAATCCCATAGGTTAACAAATCAGGACACATAACTTCCAAGCTACAGAAGCCTCCTATACTATAGTTGACCTGCAATGCTCAGGCAAACAGCAAGCATTGCATTTCAATGGCCATGCATTATGGATGCATCAGAAGTGTCTCAATTTAAAAGGTACAATTTGTTTTAAAGCCTGTGTCGATATCACTGCAACAGATATAGACGTGAGCCTGCTTCCTATAGGTTTGTCTGCAGCACTAGCTGCAGAGCCAGGCAGGGAGGAGGAGGTGGGTGGGGCTTTGACAAAGCTACAGATCCCCCACATTTGGCGTGATAATAGCTGAAAATGCTCCCTCTTTTTTTTTTTTTTTTTGATTGGACCTCCAGCATGCAGCTTGCATCAGAACAAGCCGTAATCCGTGAAATGTGTTTTAATGGGAAAATGATATCTATTAATAGTCCATAATGATTGGAATTTTCTGAATGATTCATGCAATTAGAAGTGTTTTAGCTGCAAATTATTCCTCACAGGCCACAACAGGCTGCAGGAATGTGTGTCAGCGTGTTTCTTGTCAGTTTATGCAAGAGTAAAGGCTAGTGCTGCCGCAAACGACTGTTTTAATAGTCGACTAATCGCCAGTTATTTTTTTGATCAGTCGACTAGTCGGGTCATTCCTGGACTGGATGTAAAACCACATTCTAACCATCATTAGCTTTAAACTAGAAGTGTTTGAACTATATGCTAGCTAAAAAAATAAAGAAAATTAGGACGATATTTTATTAAACCTGTAATGAATTATGAAATTATTTCCTTTATTTGTTTATGGGGTCCCCAAACGTTTTCTTGTGAGGGACACATCACTTTTTTTCTTTACTGATGCTTGTTGAAAAGGGGTTTTCTGATGCTAACAGTGTTTTCTGTTAGCATCAATCGCATGGTGTGTCTGAATGTAAACATTTATGGTTTTCTAGAAAGCCACACATAACCAAATATTAAAAACCGTTTGAGGAGTTATTCGCAGAAAAAGTCAAGAAATAAATACTTCACCATCTCCCTGTTCATTTTGTTTTTAAAGCTCTTTATGGTCTTGTCCTAGTTTACTTAACTAAGATTTTAACTGTCCACAGCCACTCTAGATTCTAGATAGGGACACAGGCTACAGAAGGGGGGAGGGGGTAAAATGTCACGTTATTTTTGGGTCTCAATCTCAAAGCCAGATTGAGAAAAATAAAAAATAAATCACGCGTCTCTGATATTGTTCAGGGGCTGGGCCAATTGTGAAGGTGGGGTGGATCCGGCCCGCGAGCCGTAGTTTGGAGACCCCTGCTTTAAAACAAGACTTACATCGCATGAAGATGGCAATCTGAGTCAACAGGAAAACACAAAATAAAAAACTTACAATTATTTCTTTTAAAGCTTAAAAACTTATATATAATATAGTATAAATAAAGTATTTTAAAACATGTATATGATTAAAAGACAATTAGAAAGTGTGCACTGTAGTTAAGAGGTTTAAAAAAACAACAAATCGAGTATTAAAATAGTTGTTGACTATTTTAAAAGTCGACTGATCGACTAATTGTGGCAGCTCTAGTAATGGCTGATTTATACAGATGCACAGGTTGATATTTTTTTTTGGTTTTACTTCCACAGTGGGAGGAGGTCAGTGGCTACGATGACTCCATGAGCCCGATCAGAACCTACCAGGTGTGCAACGTCCGAGAACCCAATCAGAACAACTGGCTGAGGACTGACTTCATCCCCCGTCGGGGTGTGCTCCGCGTCTACGTGGAGCTCAAGTTTTCAGTCCGCGACTGCGCTAGCATCCCTAACATCCCGGGCTCCTGCAAAGAGACCTTCAACCTGTTCTACTACGAGTCGGACGGGGACACGGCCACAGACACCAGCCCCCTGTGGAGGGAGAACCCTTACGTCAAGGTGGATACCATCGCACCGGACGAGAGTTTCTCGCTGCTGGAGGCGGGCAGGATCAACACCAAAGTCCGCAGCTTCGGCCCCCTCTCCAAGGCGGGCTTCTACTTGGCCTTCCAGGATCTGGGGGCCTGCATGTCTCTCATCTCAGTTCGGGTCTTTTTCAAGAAATGCTCCACCACCATTGCCAACTTCGCCGTCTTCCCTGAGACCGCCACCGGAGCGGAAGCCACTTCCTTGGTGATTGCTCCGGGAGCCTGTGTGACCAATGCCATGGAGGTTTCCGTCCCTTTAAAGCTGTACTGCAACGGGGACGGGGAGTGGATGGTGCCCGTGGGCTCCTGCACCTGCGTCGCAGGCTTTGAACCCTCAGGAGAAAACACTCAATGCCAGGGTATGTGTATTTAACAGATGGTAAGGACTTGTATTCATACAATGCTCTTTTATGTGCTCAGTTCAAGTCACCTCAGCCTGTGCCCTCTTCTCTGCATTTATTGTGGCTCCTGAAATGGGGGTGAAGGAGGGTGGAGGAGAGTATGAATTAATGAGGTGTTGCAGAGAGGAGCTGCATACAAATATTGCGCGAGCAGGACAGGAAGAAGAGAAAGATAGTGGGAAGGCACCAAACAGAGCGCCAATAGATTTCTGTGAGAAAAATGCAGATAACAGAACGGAGAAAAAAAAAGAAACCCAAAGAGGAAGATTCTAAAGGTGTGAAGCGTGGAAAGTAACGGCTGAAAGGAGGGAAACGGCACGAGGAGCCTTCAGGAAGTCAGAGACAGACGAGTCAAGCTTCCCTCACCCCTGCGTAAGAAATGGTGTCAAACATCAGCTGGCGAGCTCATTGGTTGCCATTTGGCTGCTCAAGGTTAAAAGCTTGCCGCCAAAACCTGATAAAAAGCTCTCCAGGGCCTCAGCCAGCGCTTGTGATGAGGAAGTGTAATTTCCTGCGCGGCCTACCGTTAGTTAATCTACAGGCGGCCACACTCATTAACGCCATTCAGTTCAACGTGAGCCAACACCGCCACGCTAGCATTAATCACTCAGACGTTTCATTTCTTTCCTCAGTCTGGCCGCTCGATCGCAGCCAAGTGCTGCATGAGATGGAGAGATGGTGAGGGGAAGGAGGAGATGGGAGACAATAGATAGCAAGAAACTGTAAAGCCATCGTGTCCTCTGAAGAGGTTAATGGATTAAAACACAACAGTGGGGGTGATTCAGCACCTTCTCTAAAGGACGTGTGCAAAACAAACAAAAGAGAATAATGATACTTTCTGCTTCAAAAAAATAAAGCACGATTCCTTTTAACAATGATACGATTCATATCGCGATTTGTGGTTGACGATACGATTCATAGTCGATATTTGTTCCTTTTGAACGATTCGATTCACTGACCTAAAATTGTTCATTAGAACGTGATACCACATGTCTTTGCAAACTTCTAGGTGTTTCCACACATTAGATTGTAATGATCGTTTGTGTGTGTGTCGTCCATTGTGATGGTCTTTTTATGTTATAGTCAAATGTACCCACCATCCAATACCGATATAATCAATTCATTTCATTGTAAAACCATTTTATGATGCTACACGTCCATTTGATTAACAACTTCCCCCAAACTGATCAAACTGGTTGGATCGGAAGGAATAGAAATTGATTAATCAATTAAGTTGATTAACAGTTACAGCCCCTAGAAAGCACAGAGGTGAAGTGTTTGGCTAAGAATCAAAGTTTTATCTTCGGCTCACCAGCTGCTGTCATTTGTTTCCAAGCTTGCCATTGTTTTGGGTTTTGGTTTGACTTCAAACTGACCGCTCAGCCTAACTTACCTAATCACACTGAATAGGTTTTATGAGCCGTCACACTGGCAGGACAGATGTTTGCCAGAGACCCGCTTTTATACCTCCATGCAGGAAAGTGGTAAAACAGTAAAACACAGGGCTCTGGAGACACATCCACGCTGTCTGTCTTTGCTGCTAATCTCCTTTATCTGAACCCGTCTTTAGTCTGGGCTTGTGCTGCTTTATCCTTGAAGCTACACACCTATGTTCTTGAATGTGTTTTTAACATACTGTGTTCACAGTGGACTATCGCTACCCAATACTAGCCTATGTACTCAGTTGGAAGAGACACAGTTGGTGTGAAATATCAAAGCGGTGCAAGTATATTCTTTCACAGCTCTATTCCGATATATGAAAGATTTGGTGTCATAGAATTTCGCGATAGACCCTTTTCACGTGATGTCACACAAATACGGCGAGTGTGCAGAATAACCCATACGTCAAATTTTAGTTCCTGATTGGTCAAAGCTCAATTGGTTTAACTTTTAACAAGGGTTCGATAGCCATAAACCTTTGTATGTAAACCTTATAAACTAGAGATATATGCCTTTACATAGACATTTTATTGAAGGTGAATGCTTTAACGGCCCTTTCTAAGGGCGTTAACTCTTTAACACCGGAGTTCATGTTCTTTGATTTACTATGACTCTTCAATTGTTAGCGTGATCAATGTAATCCCAGTTGATTGTGAAGGACAAAAGCGTCTCGTGCCGTACGTTAAGCGCCACCGGCAACGCCTCAGGTGTTAAAGGGTTAACGTAACTCAATATCAGCCAACCTTCATGCATGACACTCAAGGAATTCAAATGTTTTTGGCTCAGATATATCCAAAGATTACTTACTCTCCTTTGTAAACCCTCTCAAACCTTTGCTTAGCTAAATTACTTCTTGCCTTATGTTCCTTCATTTGGATTGATTTATCTAGTTATTATAAGGCTGTTCTGCATGCATGCATGCATGCGGAGGCCTTGTTTGCATGCATGGGGACCGTGCGGACACTGATTGATGGGTTTAGGGTGTATCTCTTTTCTCTGAAGTATTCTCCATCCTTGTTTGTCTGACAAGAGCAATCTCCTGTTGGCAGTCGGTCTTCATCTTTATCCTTCTTTTTTCTCCTCTTCAACACAAAACTTCCCTGTCACAGCGACTCCCTGTTTAGGCGAGATTAATGTCACTTGCTTGTAGAGAGGATGGAAATGAAAAAGCAGATGCAGATATGCAGATATGCCCTCATTTCACCTGCGTGTTTAAACATTTGCTTCATGAATACTGAGCTTTCAAGTCTGCGTTCTTCTGTTTTTTTAATATCTCTGTGACAGCTGCTGGGCTTTTTTTCAACTGACAGCTCTGTAGGTTTTTCCTTCTCTTATCGCCTCTTTATGCTTTTCTCTCCCAATCATCCAGCTTGCATCCCTGGAACCTTCAAATCCAAATATGGAGAGGGATCTTGTGTCCCGTGCCCGGCTAAAAGTCGCACCAGCGCACGGGGCGCCAGTATTTGCCCCTGCCAGAATGGCTTCTACCGCGCTGACATTGACCCTCCGGACTCCTCGTGCACCAGTAAGTCATTTCACACGCTGAGTTTCCAATGAGAAGTTTCACCCCAACAACTCTAAACAGGAGCAACAAACATGCCTCTCTTTGCTGCCGCAATAGTGGCCAATACCTGTTTTTTTCACAGCAGGAGCACAATTTAGCCACATCTTGACAAAAAAAACACCTAGAAATGCGTTTATGAGCAGGCGCTGAATATAATATGTAATATCACCTCAATTTCAGTGACACACAGAGGCAGTTAGCCAGCTGGGGGTAGATGTTGTTAGCAATTTACAGTTTGAATGCTGATGAAGTGTTGCATGACTCTACACTTGTGTTGTGATTCAGATCATGGAGCAGCACATATAGTGCTGCGGTTGTGGCACATTTGTTTGCTAAATTCTGCTTTCTGGGGAGGAACCTGATTACCACCTGCAATAGTAGCTGGTGCCCACAGTTACTATATTTAACAAGAGTACTTTCAGAAATTAGATTGCAGGTTAAAAATCTATTCGTAGTAGGACTGGCACAAATTATTATTTAATAGTCGACTAATCCTGGACTGTTTTTTTGATCGTTGACTCATTGGGTCATTTGTAAGCTGGATATAAAACACACATCTTAACAATCATTAGCTTTAAACATGAAGTGTTTAACTATATGGTAACTCAAAATAAAGACAACTACGACGATAGATGAATATGTGATTGATAACTTTTTAACAGATTCTGCAAATAAGCAAACTTTTCTTCCCTTTATGGATAGCTCTTTAAAAAGTTAACTTCATCAGAAAGTTGTGCCGCCATGCCGCTACCCACATTTAGACAGATCGTGTTTACTCTGTGACGGATCTTGACTGTTTCCTATCAGTACAAAATTGGCGTATCGCAGTGGTTCCTTTTTATACTGAACACCACAGCATAGCAATTAGGTAAAGAGAGGCTTCTGAAAGGGGTTAGTGACACCACCAGGCTTTTCATGGGTTTCTCTCTTTTAAAAGTTGAGTGTCAGCAGTCTTTTGTCATGCCAATGCTCCCTTGGAAAAAGATGATTTCTTTGTTTTTTTTTCCTTAATTCCCTACTTAATTATGGAAACAGAATTTCCAGTTTTCCTTGAAGTTTGTAGAACCGCCTACTAAAAGAAGTTATTTGTAATCTGATTACTTCAGACATACCCTTTGTTAACCAAATGATCTCTTCATGTAACAAGTCCACATTCTACTCCTCACAACGTTATAGTTCCTCTTTTGTGTTGTTTGCATTGTACACAGAAAGCCCCAGAAGAGCTGTTCAGTTCTGTGCTCCAACTGACACATTTTACATTATCTCTGAGGCTGAATACATAAATTAAAGCAGCCAGGTCAGTTGGCAAGGTAATCTCAAGTTGGCTGTTCACACAAGCAAATTATTTCAATATAAAACAGGCCAACTTCTCAACAGAAACAGATAAACATGGACTGTTGCTCCAAAATGGTTTGTTAAAATGAATATCCAAGACTGGGAGTCAATACTATGAATTCAACCTTTATGTTTTATGTTTGGGATAAAAGTTGTAGGTAAACTGTTGAGTAAGCTTTTATTTCATGTGTGATTATAAATAATTTTTTAGAATGGACTCAGTGGCTATTCATATTTATCAGTATTTAAAAAGTTAGGTGTATGGTTTCTATCTAATAGAGGACTGGAAAAAACTGGATTCACAGACCAGTGGGTCACATGATCACATGGTTTGATCAACTCTTAAGTGTCTATGCCAGTCAGTATAAGCCACATGTTGCAAAGGTTGTTGCCAAAACATCTTGAAAAGCTAAAGATAGTTTCCTCATGCAAGCTGCAGGACTTTAGTCTAGTGAGAGTGGAAACTAAAACCTACCAATTTTTTTTCTTTTTAAATCTATTGTCAATGTAACCCTACAATATTTGAGGACGTTGCTGACTTCTCAATTTATATTACATAAGTCTTGGGGTGTACCGATTCCTTTTAACATATATTCGATTCAAATTATCATTTGAGATTGATGATACGATTCATAGTCGATGTTGATTCATTTTGAGCGACTGGAACAAACTGACATTTTTAAAACATTGTGCCACACTGCATGGTCACGTCTTTGTGAAATCCTACTTCCACATTTTGTGCTAGTTTTGTTCTTTCCCCCTCTTTGTCCTCAGCAGTCTTACACTGCTGGGTTTTGTTACTTTAGTTTGGGTGTCCAGTTTTTATGTTATTGTCCCCTTTGTTTAATTTTTCCCTAGACTTGAGGCACTTGTGCCATTGGAGACATAACATCATTTCTTTGCTACTATCATGTGGTACGTTTTTAGTACCTATCATGTCTCGATCCAAATGGTATTTTCCAATATTGAAACAGTCAAGGGATTTCATTTGGAAACCAATTTATAATATTATGGGTGAAATCGATTAAATTCGATTAACAAATTGTCTCGTAGAGATTGATCTGGTTGGATCGTAGGAGCATAAATCAATTAATCATTACACCCTTACGTGAGTCAGTAAATGGATGTAAGGTGACAATTTTGTGAAGGGTTTGCAACCTATAATAAAAAGAGCAATCTTACAAGTTCTATCTAAATATCTGATGAACATCTAATTTCCTCAGTCACTAGACTATTCTAGTTATCATGTAAACAGCACATGCTATATCCTGTGTTAGATAAGGGCAGCTAACTGAATATGAAGATTTATCCTTATCTTACTTCAAGTGTCCCCATTTATCTGATTTATGTTTTTTTTGTAGATCTGAGCATGTTAAATGAAAAACTATTTTTTAAAAAACTTTAACCACAAAGATATACAGAGCCAGATTCTTGCTTTACTGAAGCCAAGTATTTTTTTCCTCTATGGAGTGAAAAAGAAAAGCAGCGTAGCATGATTTGCACAATCATGAGCTCAAGTATGTCCTTGTTCAACTAGATAAGACCAGAATCTTCAAAAGAAAAAGCAGGAAATTGTAGTTCATTAGTCTCCACATCCCCATGAACTCTGCAAGAAATCAAAAATTGCACCGAAGCCACTAGGGTTCCCTGTTATCAGATTTCTGGAGCGCATGTAAATGCATCAGATCTGATGAATGCAATTATCTGATTACCGCCAGGATCTGATCTTTATGGTTCAATAAACAGACTAATCTTTTATTGCAGATGGATGTAGAAATTTGCAATTTTGGTTAAAATCTTGCAAACGTTAGTGCAAAACAAATTATGTGTAATTCCAAGTGAAAAGTGTTCCTAATTTGTAAATTTTCTCCTCACTTTGGGTGTCTGTTTAGCTGTCATGGCCCATTGAAATGAACCTATTTTGAAGCATAATTGGTATTTTTCCATTAGAAAGTTTTTCTCTGCACATTGCAGCACCACGCCTTGGTTGGAGTTGGAGTTTGATTACAGTAAAGGACAGCTTTCTGGACATCTTTCTTTCTGTCTTTTCACTACGATAATCATAGACATAGTAAAGTTTTCAATAAAATCAAGCAATTAAAATGTACATGCATCAACTATTAGTTGAAAAAGGAGAGCTCCGGGCGATTCTGTTCCGTCCATGTTTTGGAGGAGAAGTGTTCACAGTTGCCACTCTGCAGACTATAAACAACAGACGCGTTGCTGATGTCACTCTTTGGCCAATCAGTGCTTTAGAGTCTGCTCTCGTTTGCTCAGTAGGAACCAAAGCCTCAAGCAAAAGCATGAATCAGCATAGAGCCAGAACATGCAAGACAAAGTAGGGATTTATGGGTAATAACTAGTCTTTTATTCGATTTAATTCAAATATTAACACTCAAAAAGTCTTCCAGTTTTTGGTTTTTACATTTCTGTGTGGTGAGGAACTATATTTTTGGCGTTCACCATGTCTCCTGAATCTTGCTGTGTTTGTTTAAAACATTAGATGTCATTGGATAGTTTTTTTTCAGTCATACTTCCTACTATGTCCCAAACTGATCATCTTTTGATCTATTTTAAAAGTGTTCCCAGTGGTCTTTTAATTACAATTACACGTTTTTAGCTAAAATAAAAAAAACCTGTGTTGTTTTCTAGGATAGTTTCGGCAGAGAGCCAGGAGTTCATTGGAAATTTGACTCTAAATTGTGGGCAGGACTGGTATTGACTTTTATTTTTATTTTTGGTACACATACGCTTCCATATATTAGCACAGAGTAACCCCTCCCCCCACTTTCTGCGTTACATCTGTTTACAGTTACACTCTCTCCTGCTAGCTTAACGTAACCAGTACAACAAAAATAGAGAGCAAAAATGGAACTTTCTAGCTGTATAGTTTCGAGACGAATGCCATCTGTGGCCTGTGATTGTTGCTTCTACATAACAAATTAACTCTTCTTCAAATGCTATTTTTTCATCTGCTCTTGATTCACTCAGAAATGCAATTTTCTTTACATATTTATATAAAAATGCACCAAGAACACGTTAAAAACACTAAAAACACGACTTTCATCACAGTGCATCTGTAATGATTTGTGTTTAAAAAAGTCTAACAATCTACAATGATGTCAGAATTATTGCCTTAAATGGGTTCCATGATTTACCAGAGGCAGTTGCTGTGCCACTCACCAATGTGGAAGAGCCTTACCACCGTTAGAATTAAAATGATGAAAAATAATTAAACATTTTGTTAAATTTTGGGCTTTCCTCCCGAAATATCAGGCCTGCCACTATTCATTTTGCCTTAAGGACGTAAACATGAACTTTAACTTTTTTCCTGTTTTATATGCAGCAAATTTCTATGAATGACTTTTAGGAAGAATCCGAATTGCTTCTCTACAACTATATTTGTCCTTCCATGCGGAGAGATATGGAAAAATATTGGCTAATCCCTCCCTACTAAAAAGCTATATAGTGCAGGAGTATCTAGTGGCCTTAGTTTTAGAAGCAATTTGGACACAATTCTGACTTTTTTTTCTTTTAATTGCAATTATGATGTCACCAATTTTACAAAGAAAAAGTCTAGTCAGTACGATCATTAATTCTATTTATGACTCCACTGTGCTCTGACAGTACAAATGTTGATGGTTTATTTACAAAAATTACATTTAAACACCTTGTTCAAATGCATTGTGGTCTATATTTACCCTCTGGGAAATTTCTAGGGCACTCGATTTCGGAATTGTAGATTCGAACAGCCCTGAATTTTACTATCCCTTAATGATGTCATCAATAATTGCCGGTCAACAACGTAGCTGTCAGAGTTTGGAAAATACATAACATAAGTCAGTTTTATAACTTTAAAAAGTCATGCAAAAAATAATCAATGCTTGTATTTAAATGAAAACATCTGTGCATCAGAGCACAACCACGTGAGGGAATGACATTCTCCTGCGCAATCCGCACTGCTCACCACGTGAATCACCCACTAGTGGAGGGATAGCCGGCTCCAAGTCACTACAGCTCCTCCCTAAAATACCCTTTTTGAACACTGCTATCGCCCTAGTTGGAGCACTAGGGAGGAGCTAGAGGGGTCGGGAAGCAATTCAGATTCAGCTTTAAACCTTTCCCAGTGAAACTGTCCACAACGCCCTTCAGATGCTCGACTTCCCGAGCCGGGATTTAGACCGTTTTTTTGGGTTTTTGTTGTTGCTGGTGTGTGGACAGCTCTAATCGAAAGTGAACCTCTGCCTGCCAATCTTTGCACAGGCTGAGAAGTAGAGATGTTGCAGCTCAGCAACTAACTGCATCCCTGATATGTTATCTCCACAGATTCAGGTGCACACGGCTCTGATATCTCTGCTGTCAGACTACAATGAAACAGCAGTTAATTACCATGCAGATTTATCACTTTCTTTCTGCTTGTCCTGCCCGCCGGTTGCGGTGCTGTAATACATGAGCTGTCAGAACCCCTTTTTGCAGGGCTGCCGCATCATCAGTTAGTCATCAGTTTTTGTTGGTGGAACAGTGTTTCAAAATCCTGGTTCTCAGGTATCCCTGGTCTGGACGTTTTACTTTATTCCCTTGGCTAACAGCTGATTGCAGTCATCAACTCGACAGAGATCTGATAATATGTTGTTTCAATCAGGTGTGGAAGGCAAAGGAAAAATAAAAAGTAGGGCAGGATTATTAAAGAACTAAGTATGGAAAAAACTGAGTTAGAAGATGAATGTATAGCATGAAAGCGCAAGAAAATGAGTCCTTTAAAAAGTGTAAAAACTGAGCTGAAAGATAAACATGTTTGGTCTAAAACAGCCTGCATCACCATCAAATGATGACCTTTCCCCGTAACAGGATGCTGGGTGATGATTGGATAATTATGTAAATGTGAGTACCATCTATCACTCCAGCACACATGGATAACAATGATGGTCGAGCCTTTAATGATCAAAAACCACCTGGCTCCAATTTCGGACTTCTGAAACGTTCATGGAAATATGTTTCAGTGTCAAGATAGCAGCTGAACGTTCAGAGTTCTGGCAAACCACCGCACTTCAATGAGCTTTTGTTTCTAGACTTTAAAGAATTACGGTCCAAACATGCCCCATGTGTACAATTTTCCTCTTGCACAGTTAGCCTTTAGCTGATGGCACCGAGTTATGCCTGCTGTGGCTGACTTTAGACAGCTACACACCCACCGCGTATGACCCAAATCTGCATTTTCTTTGCCTCCGGGACCATGCCGGGCCATCACAACACTTGTCAGGGCCTGGTCTTTTTATCTGCCTTATGTAAAACATACTCCAAATCAAGTTTGGCCAGGACCATTACTTTTAGATCAGGCTGACCCAAAAAAATCTAAGTCATGGATTCAACTGAATGATACGGTGTTGGCTGAAACTGGCTGAAAAGAGGACATGGTGTAAAAAAAAAAAAAAAAAAAGTGGCTGGTCTTGTACACTAGATGTCTTCTGTTCATTCGTCAGATAAAGAACTTCCATAGTACACTTCATTGAAGGTTTTTTGTTTTGTTTTTGGGGGTTTCTGTCTTGTAAATTTTTAAATTTCGGATAGAAATCATTGGTTGTTATGAGCCAATTCTATCCAAGAAATCTTGACCATGTTTAAATGTGTTTGACCTCATATTTACAATTGTTTTGTTTGCGTTCAGTACTCTGTTCCTGTGCTTGGTCACAGTAAGGTCATCCATGCCAGTGCTGGCTTTCAATAGTGAGCTTAGGGGGGGTTCAGGAGTTTGTTGGGCAAACCTGCCACGAGTCTAGGGAGGAAATACATAAGGGGACAATAACAAAAACTGGACACCAATAAGAATAAAAGGAACACAGTTTATTAAATAATAAAAATCCTGTGTTCTGAAATGAAAGACGTACTAATCATAAAACTTACATGTGTATGTATGTGGCCATTGAAGATGTGTTTCAAAAACTAAACCTTATTATCCTACCTTTTCTGTTTTTTTTATTGTGTTTCATTTTTTTGCATTTTATTTTGATTTCTGTAAATTACTTTTGTCTTTCAAAACCCCTTTTTAAAAACTTTGTTCCATTTTCTTTGGAATTGTGTTTTTATTTCTGGAACATTGTTTTGATTTTTGATTTTTTTCTTTTAATTGTCATTGGGATTTTTGACATATTTTGCGTTGATTGTTATGTTGGTGTGATTTGAACTTCAGGGCCACCGTACTATGATTTCTTTTGCTGAAGAAGTCTCTGGGAAGCCCCTTTGGTGGTGCTTTTTTCAGTGTGCCGATTTGACCGTGTAAAGTCAAGCCTCAGGGGCATGTCACTATGTTAAATGACACACTCTGCTCTCAACCGCCCTTCCCCAGAATCTCTTCCCGGGAACTCCGCGGACTCCTGACACCAAGCGGTGCACGCGGACAGGCGTGCAGAGGCACAAGCCCCACCTTCGACTCAACGTGCAAGCACACAGACCTGACAGTTTTGTCACTGTGGTCTGTCAGAGCCTGTGCTTGGCAGCTCGGCTTTGTGTTTGAAGCTTCGTTTTACATAAGAGAGGCTCGCCAGTCGATGGGCGGCAGCTTGGGCCCAGCATGTGTTTTGGATGGATGTCCAATTAGAGAAGCCTCCACTCTGAAACTCTGTCCGCCTAATTAGAAAAGACTGCGAGTGAAAGCCAGTTCAGGGCAAGAGGAGCTGCACTCTGAAGACAGGCAGATTTGGCCGTCAAGAGCTGATAGCAGCTTTCCTTTTCTCTTTCCCCTCTCTGTCTGCTGAGAGACAGGTTAGTCTTTCCACTCCTGAAAGCTTCGAGGTAGAGCTCTTTAATAGGATGAAAAGCGCGCTTGCTGAAGCGATCTTTGTTGTTTTCCTCTGTGGTTATCACACTTTATCCTGATTTCAAACACTCCTCTCATTGCACAGCCCTGCTCACAGAAGCTGGGTGGCCTTGGGTTAGTCTGTCTGTTGTGAATATGAAATCCACATGATCTTTCCTGCAGCGTTCTTCTCACGCAAAAGATTCATTTCAGCAAGCGTTTTTGTTTTAGTTTTAGCTCTTCGCTGGATTTGTTTTAAGACATTTACTTATATTCTTCTTTTTAGTGATGACTATTTCACAGCACGCGTTTTAGTTTTATGCACTGAGAAATAGACCTAACTTACTCTAGTTTCAAGTACTGTTGGAAGGGTTTTACTGAAGCTTTTATTCTGCTGCACATTTATGAGGTCAAGCACCGATGTTTGGTTCCAGTTCATCTGGTGACTGTCCAGTGAGGCTTAGGTCAAGATTTTATGCATGCCGGCTGTGTCTTTTTTTACATCAAAATCATCCATCCTTGTCTTTATGGTTCACGCACAGAAGCACAGTTGTGTTTCCACAAAGAGTGAAAGCAGAGCATTGTTCAAAGGGTCGGATTGTCCTTCACAGGAACTTCAAGAGGACTGACACCTGGTGTTATGCACAAATACAGTTGTCCCCAAAGCACAGTTTGTTTGGCAGGTGGGACCATTCTGTTTCGTGCTCAGACAAGATTAAGCAAATTGCGCAGAGGCTGGCATGTGAACGTGAGCCAGTGGATGATTTAGTGCAGTCTGGATCAGTACAAATCTGGTTTGGTCGATAAATATGCTGGGATGCAACTCTCCAAAGCTGTGTCGCTGACGTGACAGCCATGTTAAGGGTCAGTTACTCCAAACAACTCAGTTTAAATTCCAAACATGCTTCAAACTGAAGATCCCTGGACATCGACAATAAAAAAACAATGAGAAATTGTTCACTCAAATTAAAAATAAGTGGCCATGAATTAGTATTTTTTGTGAACAAATTAGTAGCTTGTGAACAGATATTAGTTTTTATTAGCATTTTGTGAGTAAATATGTGTATTTTGTGTGCACAAATTAACATTTTGTGCACACCAATTAGTATTTTAGTATCTTCAATTCCTGCTAACAATTTGTGGCAACAGAATGCCAACTTGTGCCACAACACTCTAATTTGTACCCACAATATCTTAATTTGTTTCCACAATATTCTAATTTGTACCCTCAAAATGCCAATTTGTATCCAGAAAATGCTAATCTGTGCCCACAATTGCTAATTTGTGATCACAAAATTAGTGTCAATTTGTGTCAACAAAGTACTCGTTTTTGCCCACAAAATACTGATAAAATGTGAATTTGTGTTTTCAAACTACTGTGTATGGCAACAAAATATTAGTAAAATGTTACAAAAAATATAAATATACAAAATTAGCATTTTATTAGCATTTTGTGGGAATAAATTAGCATTTTGTGCAAATAATTAATATCTTTAGAATCTTCAATCGCTACTACTAGTAATTTAACTAATTTTACTTTTGTACACATACAATGATAATTTATGCCTGCAAAATACAAATCTCTGTGCTCAAAATACTAATTTGTACCCACTAAATGCTAATAAAATGATAATTTGTTGCCTACAAGTTAATAATTTGAGGATTTTTTTAATGTCATGTTTAGGACCTAAAAGCAAATCATACAAGTAAGCTCTAAATACCTGTTATTCTTTCTATTCTTTGGTTAATTGTGAACCGAAAGGAAACAGTGCACCCTGCTACTGACTGTGTGTGGTGACTGAAACAGTGGCGTCCTTCCTCAGCCTGATCTTTATAGGCAGTGCAGACCAGAGAGAAGTCAAACTGGTAAATGACTGCACTCCTTTACGGTTGGGTGCAGACTTCTGGAGCGATCAGGCCCTAAGAGGCTCATCCCCAACTTTAAAAGAGAGAAACTTCACAGTTTGCACACAGCTGTCAGGTAATGCTCTTTTGAATCCATCGGACCAAGACTCACTCATCTGACAAAATGGTAGTCACAGAGCTAAAAAAATGGACCCAACAGAAATCAATAGGTTAGATGACTATAAACGTAATCAATATGTTCATGATTTGTCATGCTATAGCCTATGCTACCATGCTAATCCATTTAGTATCCAGCAGGGATGATATTTCATGAACTGTTACTATTCCCGCCTGGAGACTTACTGTTTGTGCTTTTTTATACACAGTTGTTGTAACACTTGAATTTTGTCTAATACTGTTGTCGTTTTTGTGTACACTTGTGCAGCCATCCCATCAGCACCACGCAACCTAATATCCAGCGTGAACGAGACCTCGCTGTCCTTGGAGTGGGACGAGCCTGATGACACAGGTGGGCGGAGTGACCTGGTTTACAACGTCGTGTGCAAGAAGTGTCTGCGAGACAGCAGCCCGTGCATGCGCTGCGACGACAACGTGGAGATCTCGCCGCGCCGCCTGGGCCTCAGGCTCAGGAAGGTGGTGGTGAGGAAGCTGCAGGCCCACACCCGCTACAGCTTCGAGGTGCAGGCCGTCAACGGGGTCTCCGGGAAGAACCACACCTCCCCCAGCTACTCTACAGTCAACATCACCACCAACCAGGCTGGTTAGTAGCAGATCTGTCAATGACATCGGATGTGTCCACATGTTAATTCATAGAGTGGCCGCAATCAATACCACTTAGCATTACGACTGGATAGGCTGGTTAGGGATCCTACTTTCAGTCAATGTCAATGAGCCTCTTAATGAGTTTTTAGTATCCACAGAGGTTCGAACACAAAGAGTAAACACGGTGGAAGGAGCTCATTGAGAGTGACAGATGGACAAACACTCACGTGGAGTCCTGCTTTGCCGAGAGCTACGAGAAGGGCAGAACATCCCGGTTTTTATCTCCAGTCACAGCACTCAGCAGAGCAAGCGCACTTCTTCTTATCATACATCAACTACAATGTCACATTTTCAGCAGTTCCACTAAATATATGCAACGTCATCTCCTACCACACCGCACAGAGTCTTTACAGGCTGCAATTACTCTTTCAGTTAACCGGCACTTAATCCACCTCACTGCAGTTCATGATCAACTGAGTCACTTACAGGCCTCACAAATCAATAAACTGCTGAACAGTGAAGGTGAATCATCTGCTTCTTACACCGTTCACACCACAGAGTTATGAATAGCATTTTTCTCCAATATGTTTGACTTGAAAAACCAGCCGCTTTGCAAGTTTTCTTGTATCCGTGGAAAATTAAGCTTCTGCTTTCTGGTGTCCACCTGCAGCGCCATCAGCAGTGCCCACGGTTCACCTGATGCGGTCCACTGCAGACACTCTCAGCCTATCCTGGTTGCCCCCAGAGAAACCCAACGGGGTCATCCTTGACTACGAGATTAAATACCAGGAGAGGGTAAGCGCTTGCTTTCTCTTACTTTATGTGTCAGGAAGTTTACTTTTTCCTCTGTACAAAGAGAACATCTGTCTTCCGTCTCAGCAGCTGCTGTGCAGACAGTAGGAATATTGTAGTCACACCCAACCTGGTCAAAGATCAGCATTGGAGTTAACTAAGTAGGGGAAGTACCTCACTTGGTACAGTACTGTTGGGATTTATATGCTTCATTTGAAACACGTTGGCCCAGCAGCTGAATGTGGTGAAATTGGAGGTTCTTCCATCAATACACGTCTAACTTTGCTGATCGCAAATACCGTGGTGCTACTGTTAATGAGGTCAGCTTGGGTCAAAAATTCTTAGATTCACCTTCAGCTCTTCATCTGCAAACCTAATTCATGCAATCTCGTGTTAAAATAATGACAAAATATGACAGTGCTTTGATTTTTTTTTTTGTTAATTTATTTTTCTTATCAAATTCAAGGATTTTTCAGAACAGGTTTTGTCTTTTTACCAATTTTTTTACCACCAACAAACAAACCGTCATCAGCTGCTCTTAATGAAAAGTGATCCAATGAAAACTGTTTATTTGATGTTTTAACATGTGACATTTCACTGACAATAGAGTACATGTATAAAGGAAATTTAGATTAAAACCGCAAGTATTTCTTTTTTCTAATTGTTGTTAATCAGGAGTTGTCTGAGAAAGATTGTAACCCGAATGCTTACAAACGTTGGAAACGTTAGCTTAAATGAGTGTTACATTAGCGCTTTCGAATGACGTTATCACTTTCTGTCAATCAACGGGAAATGCTGATACCAATCTGATTACAAACCAAACTTTCAGGAGACTCTCCATAACAAAGGACTTTTCCAGTCTGAATACACTCTCAGTTCTTAACTGAACTGTGATTTCTAGTTAATTTAAACTTTTCGCATCCAAACCTGATTACTATCACACCAGTAGATTCAAGAAGGGACTTTCTGACAAAGATCTGTAATCAGATCAGAAATAAATTCACTGATCGTCTGGAAAGGGTTACAAGATTTTTAGGATTCCAGAGAACCACATTAAAAACTGTTATCTACTAATGGAAAAAAACAGGAGAATCTTCCCAGGAGTGTCAGAGTGTCTGAAGAAACTCCAGAAGCACAATGACGACTCATACGAGGGGTCGTAAAAGAACCAGAGTACCCCGTAAAGAACTGCAGGCCTCACTTGACTCGGTAAAGGGCAGAGTTCACGATCCACCTATAAACAGATGACCTGACTCTTCAAACATGAGCATGTTCATGGCGGCTATGACATGACGAGATGCAGATGGACCTAAAAAAAAAGGTGCTGTTTTTGGAGCAAACTCAAAAAGTCGACTGTGGCAGAATTTCATCAAAGACAAAGAGGTGGATTCCTGTTGTCATGGAGACACGGATCCTGAGCTGCTTCACTGGACTTTGTTGTTGTTGCTTCAGGGCCAGGCCATGTCCCACACTGTGACGTCTCAGCACAGCTCTGCCAAGGTGGAGGGTTTGAGGGCGGCTACACCCTACGTGGTGCAGGTCAGGGCTCGCACTGTGGCCGGGTACGGGCGCTACAGCAACCCCATGGACTTCAGCACCAGCTTGCACAGTACGGCCCCTTTCCCATCTGCTTTGCATAACGTCCCAAACAGTTTTTGTAACAGCAGTTAACAGCTTTTATGAACCTCCTAATGGTCGGCCATTGCACGTGCAGCCTCTAACCCTGCTGTCGTTATTTATTCCTCTGTGTGTGTGTGTTTGGGGGTCCAGGTGACCCGCAGAAGTCCGTGCAGGACCAGCTGCCCCTCATCGTGGGCTCGGCGTCCGCCGGTCTGGTGGTCATCGTTGCTCTGGTGGTTATCGCCGTCGTCTGTCTGAAGTAAGCGTTTGATTTACGCTCCTGACAACCCCGACTACATGTTTCACTGTGTTAATTAAACTTTGAACAAAGCTGCTCATTAAATTTTAAGATGATTTCAAAGGATGTGTACTTTGAGCTCCTCTAAGTGCTTTGGCTCCACAGAGGAGGAGGAGGTGGAGGAGTGGGGGAGAAAAAGCCGAGCTGCTCCTCCTCCCTGGCCTGGGATTAAATCTGCTTCTGGTGTCGGTCATTAGCTGGACTCTCTGTACCTGGAAATGCCACCACTGATTGCATGAATGTGACTCTGTCCGTGTGCTGCTTGTTTACAGGAAGCAGCGCAGCGGGTCAGAGCTGGAGTACACGGAGAAGCTGCAGCAGTACAGTGAGTTTATGTGTTCGGATGGAGAGCTGTCCTCAGTGCTCGTACAGTCATGCCAGCGGAGATAAACAACTGATTTAGTCAATTATCCAATCACCTGTTTGAGTCAAGAAGACATTTCCCTTTTGCCTCGGAGGAAGCTAAAAAATATAAAGTGGATACACGTGAAGAAGGATAATAATTCAATACTGGAGAAGCAGAAGAAGAAGCTTTCCATACACTGAAGCGGTGGTGCCTATTGATCCGTGATATTTTTTTCTACAAGGTCTGTGCCTGGAGATATTTTAGGACGCACAACACTCGCATTCCTCTTTATTTGTACAAGTATTTCACACCATAGAGCTTCTACTTTTTAAGATTTACTGTTACGTCCTGGTATATAGAGCTTTTGCTTTTAGTGCCTTCAGAACTGTCTTAATCTATGGTGGCATAGATTCAACAATGTACTAGAAACACAGAGAGTTTGGTCCATATTGACATGAAAGTATCACAGTTGTTACAGATTTGCCGGCTGCACGTCCATGATGTCGATCTCCCGTTTCACTGCGTCCCAAAGGTGATCTATTGGGTTGAGATCTGGTGACTGTGGAGGTCAGCGATGTTCTTCTGCAGACCTTGGTTGTAACCAGTGGTTATTTGAGTTCCTGCATCAACAAGGCATTTCTCCCCACTAAACAGCTGCTCACTGGTTATTTTCTCTTTTTCTGACCACTCTCTATAAACTCTAGAGATGGTTGTGGAGAAAAATCCTGTTAGATTAGCAGTTTCTGAAATAGTCAGACTAGCCTGTCTGGTACCAACAACATGTTCAACACATTCTCACTCCCAACTCGTCACATATTGGCGTTTGGTTAAGGACCCCTTCGTGTCCCTTTTTGACGCTTTGGTTGTCCCCAACTTGTCGTTTTTTGATGTACTGGCTGTTCGTAAAAACAGCCCTTGGAATGCGGTACCGGACGCTGGTCTTCGGGACGCTAACCCAGTACTGGTGGGGCGGCCATGTACATCCCGGTACTGGACCGGTTCCAGTTCCCAGCCCAGAAGCTGGTGACTTAATGGGAACAACCAGCATGTTAAAAAATGACAAGTTAGGGACATCCAAAGCGTCAAAAAGTGACGCCAATCAAACCAAACGCCAATATGTGAGAGTTGGGAGTGAGAAGCTGTTGCAAAGTCTCCTAAATCCCTTTTCTTCCCTTTCCTGATGCTCGGTTTGAACCGCAGCAGATCCTCTTGACCATGTATACAAGCCTAAATGCATTGAGTTGCTGAGTTGCATTAATGAGCAGCTGGACAGGTGTGAATAATTAAGTGTCCAGTGATCGTATGAAGTAGCGTTTTAATGCATAAATGTAAGAAAAATGCAACTTAAGAATATTTCTTTGTGTTAATCTGATGGGTACAAAAGCTGGAACACCTGATTATCTTCATCTTGAACGCCTGTTCCATCACCTGCACAAGCAATTACACAAGTAATGCATGAATGAATGCATAAACAGAAGAGAATCATTATGATTTGTTAGTTTTTGCTTTGCAGTTGATTGTACAAATATCCGCTTGATTGCATGTCAGGACGGGAAGACGAGTCGGCTGCCGTGCTGCTTTGTGGGAGGTTGTAAATACGTTTGCTGTTGATTTGTGTTTAACACTTAGGTCAGCCTGCTAATGCTGTGCTGCTGTCTGCAGCTGTGATTGGCATCCCTGCCCATTCACTCCGTCGTCCACTGTGCTCTGAATCAGCCGTTCTGAGGCGTTGAATGACATGTCAGCCGGACCTCTTGACTCTCGACAGAGTCGTGAGTGTGATTTGATGGAAGTGTCGTGGAGATATGTCACCTACAGAAAAACGGCAACCCTGTTCTGTCAATCACACTAGACGTTGTACTAGTTAACTGCCAGCATCTTAGTTATGTGACATGTATCAGGAAACCTGTTCCTGCATATGTTATACCGTTCAACTTCCTTCTGTGGACGAGAATCAAGTGAAAACTCCTGCACGAACAGGTTTGCAGCTTGTGAGGCTAAAGTGTGCTGTAGGCATTAAACTCATTAAACCTGAGTTTTGTCCTATGGTTAGTCTAAGTTAGAAGTGTTCAGGCTCAAGCATGAGGGCCTGACTGCAGTTTCTCTACAGGGGCCCTAAGGTAACTCAACACAGTTAAATGTAGCGCCCACAAATGAATCTTTTCCTTGATTTTGCTTCAGTTTTTGATAGTAGGTGAAGCTGCTGTTTGGAACAAGACAAAAATAAAATTGATCAAACTAGAATTTTGCTGCAGGCGATATTAAATCCAAAGACGGGAAACAACTCTCAATGATGCAAGTAGCGCTGCCTTCAAACACTGTAGAAAATCTGATGTTTCCTGATTTTGTAACCCTTCTCTTGTTTAGTTAGTCGAAATGAAAAGTACACAACTTCATAATGATAACAACTGCAAAACGCATGAACAGGTTAAGTTCCAGCTATGTTTGTTTATTATTTTAATTTGTGTTATTATAGAATTGTTGAAATTTATGTACAGAAGTTTTTCAGTTATTTCTATAGGCTTACCATAAAATTTTACA
>NC_050528.1:25975958-25983580 GCF_002922805.2 Oryzias melastigma
CACATACAGATGGCAAAGGCAAGGTGCTAACTCATAACAACCAGGAGTGATGTGGGGGTCAGGAGCTTGCCCTCACTTCAACACAAAGGCAGGACCTGCGATGTTTCCATCAGAGGTTGACCACTCTACCATTGCACCATAGGTGCCCTGGCGGTATCATAGTGTGCCTGAAGAAAGCTGAGTTAAACTCTAACGACCCTATCTAATGAGCAATACATGAAACCACGCCCACTGTGAGAACAGCAAACACACCCAAGGGTGGAAGGTCAAAAAATTACCTACTCAGCAAATTGAATTTGTGATCTGTCATGTGTGATATTACCCAGCCTGTTTTAATGTATGCAGTAGTATTGTGTGCAAATGCTGCTAAGCAACCAATTAAAGCAACAAACCAAAACAGTCTTTTGTCACTTTTACTCTCAGTGGTTAAACAGTGTTATTCATCATAGCAGCAATAACACACTCCAGAGGTTTTAGCTTATTCTCTACATTTTCACAAAGGGAAGTCACACTTTGCTTATTCTCAGTCACAACTGCCCTAACTTGTAGATACTGACCGGATAATGGACACATCTGCAAGGAATTTTAAGTATGTAGACCAGGGGTTTCAAACTCCAGGCCTCGAGGGCTGACCTTCTGCTGGTTTTCCTGCCTTATGTGTTGCTGATTACCTGGATCAGGTGTGTTTGGCCAATAAGGATTTTCATGGCAATTTGGTTAGAAAACATGTTGAACACCGGCCCTCGAGGACTGGAGTCTGACTCCCCTGTCATAGACCATTTAATGAGCCAAAATGTTCGTGCACATTTTATTCAACGGGCATGGCGCGGGCGAGGTCATAATGAATACTTGAGGGTAAGGGTAAGGAAGAGGGAAGTCAACGACCCCTCCGCCTCACTTTTTTGGCGTCCCCAACTTGACATTTTTTGATGTGCTGTTAAATCAGGGGTCCCTGACCTCCAGGCCGCAAACCAGTCCCGGTCTGAGGGCTGTTTAGTACTGGGCCACAAACAAGGGAAAAAATGGATACCCCAACTTTTGGGAAGTGGACTGGTACCTCATAACACCTAACCTGGTACCTGTTCCACGTCCGGTACCATGTCCAGTACTACATCCGGAGGGTTGGGGACCCGTGATTTAATAGGGACAGGCAGCACGTCAAAAAACAATGAGTTGGGGACACCCAAAATGTCAAAAAATGACACAAAGGTGGCCCGAACCATACCTCCATATATGACGAGTAGGCATAAGCATGTCGTACGGATTTTTCATTTTTCCAAACCACCCAAAACCTACGCACTATACAGGGATCCCATCATTGCTGATCAAGTTTAAGGTTTGTGTCCCATACTTATCTCTTTGTATCTCCTTGCGCATCTCTTTCATGTCCCTTGCGAGTGCGCCTTTGGGCGCCTCTTGCACGTGTGTCCCACGCACAGCTCGGCTGATAGAAAGTAGGAAATTAGATAATCAGAGTGTAGTTTGTTTGGGATCTTACATACCATGTGTGTATGTAAGTGCCCCCTGTGTGTGGCATTTGCACTCGAGCAGTAAAAAGCCAGTAAACACACCTTATAAATGAGTGGTAGTGTTGCGTAAAGGGCACATCACCTCTACGTCATAAGTGTGTGTAATTTCCATCACAATACTCTTAGCACATGCACGGCAATGGTACATTCCATTTTCATGAACATAGAGTGGTACAAGGCTACACAGACTTGCATCTCTCTTAATTATGCTATCCTAGGCACGTTAACGTTGGGAATGGGGAACCCACAAGACAGTGCACTGAACTTGTTTTTTCAATGATTTTTGATTTTCACTGGTGTCCATGGCAGGCATTAAATCCTGTCCACCTTTGTCATGGGAGGAATAACACGTCAGTGTAAAGGTTGGGTCATCTATATCGTGCTATCTTGACCCCACAAGATAGTGCAGGAGTTAAGATTCAACACCACCCCTCTACGACCCCCTACAGAACTGGACCAGCCAAAAACCAGCAACACCTGTACTGGTTAACCCCCGTATGGGTACATGTGACTAAGACATTACCCTCCATCTAGTTTTTATAGCGAGTTATTAATAAGAAGAGTCCTGCTCTTTGTCTTTTTATCATGTATGTTCACTGGCATATCTCTACAAGCACATATGAGGACAGTAAAAACAATTTTTCCAACTCCAGGTATTCGGACTGCACATTTCAAGTCTCTCCTCTCCTCCAGTCTCTCCAGGTGTAAAAGTTTACATTGATCCCTTCACCTACGAAGATCCCAACGACGCTATCCACGAATTCGCCAAAGAGATCGACATCTCCTGCGTGAAGATAGAAGAAGTCATCGGTGCAGGTACGCGCCGTCACTGTTTCCATGCAGAAGGACAGAAAATCATTCAGGGTTCATTTATAATTTACTAAAACAGGAGTGTGCCATCAAGCCCTGGGGTGCGCTCTGTTTGAAAGTGCTCTCCTTTGGAGAAAAAAGGGTTAGCGTTTAGAGGAGGCATGAGAGCTGCAGGTGGGAAAGTGCTGAAATGACTGTTGCTCTTTCTCCCCTCAAGTCTATTTTTCTTTACGTTCTGTGTTTCTCCGGCAGCATGCTCTGTCGCTCACCTTTACACCTTCTCTACTTTTTTCTGTGTCTCTTTCCCTTTGAACACACTCGTATGCAGACACCAAATGCAGAACCCCCAAGTACCTCGCCCGTCCTTTTTCTCCCTGCACCGCTCCCAGGATTCACAGTCGATTGATACCAGTCACCCATTCTCTCCCTGCCATATTTGACCCCTGACCTCCCACCATTTTCTCGTCTCTCTTGTAAATTGTGCTACACCTTCAGCAGCCCCTTCAACTCTTTCAAATGAGCTCCTTCACTCCCAGATCCGACCAATAATCTTCCCTCCCCTCGGCACCTTCCTCCCCCTCCATTCTTCCCACCCTTTTTTTTTTATTTTGACCCCACTCCCACCACACCCTCACCCCTCCTTCCTCCTCCAGGCGAATTTGGCGAGGTGTGTCGCGGACGTCTAAAGCAGCCCGGACGCAGGGAGATGGTGGTGGCGATTAAAACCTTAAAGGCAGGATACACCGAGCGCCAGAGGCGGGACTTCCTGGCAGAGGCCTCCATAATGGGTCAGTTTGACCACCCCAACGTCATCCGGCTGGAGGGCGTTCTGACCCGGAGCTGCCCAGTCCTCATCATTACTGAGTTCATGGAGAACGGAGCGCTGGACTCCTTCCTCAGGGTAAGCGGAGGGGGCGGGATGCAAGCTGTAGCCACGCCGACGAGATTACTTGTTTGAATCAAAGCTGCAAGGGACACACGAAGTCATCTCCTGCGCTTATTGGGGTGTTTTACTCTCTGCTCGACACCCCGAGGCGCTCACTCGCTGAGTGATAAAGATGAAATGTGCAGCGCAGCGCCTGAAGACAGGCAGGATGTCTGTGACTGATGAGACTGACTGATGCTGACATCCTTTCAGCGGCACAAACTCCTGGTGGAAAACTTCCCCACGAAACCCCTTTTGATAAGTTTGCTTCAGCGCGTTAACATCCTGTATAACCAGTGAATACATTACCAATAAGAGATTTCCGTTCGAAGCACCACACCCACACAAACGCTTTGGGAAGGCAGGATGAGGAATGAGGTGTCATGAGGTACATTTCCAAATGCACGGGAGCTATTACATGTCATTTGCATTCCGAACAAGGACGCTTGTTTGCACGGCTGCGCAGTGAAGAAGTCTACTTAGTGAAGCTTTGAGGGTAAATCAGGCCGCCTCATGCTTGTGTTGAACCGGTGCTCCGCTGCAGGCCCGAAAATCCACTATAGGATTTAGAATTGTTGGTTGTCCTGGATACTAATGAGTCTTATCCTCATTTTCTTAATTTTCTCAATTTCTTAGTTTCTACATCATTTGTTTCAGTTGTAGGTGGCTTCAGAATGATTGTAGCTGGTGTAGAGTTGGTGGTTTGATTCCCGTCTATTAATTGCTGAACCTCCTTGAGCCAACAGTTCCTTCTGGTGGGTTAGACTCCCTATCAGAGTGAATGTGAGAGCGTAGACTGAGGAGGTGAGATAACTAAAAGCACTAATAGATATAAAAGGCCAGATATTTATGTTTTGTTTTTTTCTTTTGTTTTTTTAGCCAAGAAATACAAAATTACATCAATTTGTGACATATTTTTTTAAATGTGCAAGTATTTATTATCTTTTTTGTTAAAGCTAAATTTAATGATTTACTTAAATAAGCTTTTTAAATTATTTTGCAGGAATTCATTAATTAAGGAAATCTAAAAAAAAATAAAAAATAAAAGATAAATGATCTAGATTAAATTTGTTTTTATTTGTTGTTTAGTCCATCAATTTTTCCAGGAATCCACTAAGAACAGGGGTGTCAAACTCAATTGCATAAGGGACCAAAATCCAAAACACACCTTAGGCTGTGGGTTGAACAGTATAAACATATATCGAACACAATAAAACTACATTTTTAAAACTTTAAAAATGTAACTTTTTAACATTAAAATGAATAAAAACAGGCAAGAATTTTATTCCAGAATTAATCAACTCAAACCTCAAATAACTTTCAATATTTTACTCTCCACAAAAATATATTTAGTCAAAATTATACAAGTTAGAAATAAGCACAAGATAACATCGGACCATTAATAACAATAAAATAAATGATCTGGAGGGCCGGATCCGGCCCCCAGGCCTTGACTTTAACACATGTGACTCAGGGGTTTGTCAAACAAGAAACACAGTCAAAAAAAGTAATCAGGACTTAACTTTCTAGGCTGAAGACATTTTGCCTGAAGCTACATTTGCTATGCTGATGCAGCACGTGATGAAATTACCACTTCCAATGAAAAGACTAAGTATATGTGAAAATGAGCTCATTCCGGACTTCCACTTTTAAAATTCTTATGTTCTTTCATTGCTGCGCAAGTTTTTCTGCAAGTTTCTATGAACATTTTCGGGCTCTACATACAAAACATGTTGAAAGTTAACCAAGGTAGAACTTTGACCAATCAGGGGCTTGGATTTGGTGGGATGTATGGGTGGCGTCCCTTTTAATTCACAGAAGAGCCAATTGTTTAAAAATTGATCATGGAGGAGAAATTAATAAATTTAGTTTTTGCAGCTGAAATTATTTGACACTAAGTCTTTCATATATCAGAAAAGAGCTGTGAAAGAAAAAGTCTGAAACAATATTAGCAAGATTTGCAAGCAACATTTTGTTCCAAATTTTCTCCAACTTTAATGGGTGGACAGGCAATAGCATGTTCTTGAATGTGCGTCACATGCCCGGTGTGAACGTAGGCTGAATCCAAATTCCTCCCCTACCCCTACGGCTTCTCCCTACCCCTATATTTAGCCCTCCAAATGGAGGGATATAGAAAAATATTGGTTGTGTCCGAATTCCCCCTCTAATCACTATATAGTGCATTCACCATTTCTAGTGATGTCCGAATCTACTAATTCCATAAATGAGTGCACTGGAAATTTCCCAGAAGTCTTTGCGAAAAGCTAGCTTACATTGATGGTCACTAGATTAGTGGATATAGCCCACAATGCATTGCGGTCGAACAATTTCGAACAAAAAAGGTGTTTAAATGTAATATCTGAATAAACCGTCCATATTTTCACCATCAGAACTCAGTGGAGTCATAAATAAACGCCGGGAAATGTTCGTTTTTATTCGTTTTTTTCCCTTCGTGAGATCTGTGACGTCATATCGGGTGTTGAGAAAAATGAAAGAAAAGTAGGGACCATCGTGTCCATATTACCTTTAAAATCCAGGGCACTATATAGTCCTGCACTATATAGTTTTTTAGTAGTTAGGGGTTGGGGGGGAATTTGGGCACAACCAAAGTCATCAAATCCGGACAACACTACCCCTCTATGACCTCATCAATAGTCGCTGGTCATCTACATTAGCAGGCAGTTGCCAGCGCTTGAATAAATAACTTAAAAAAGGTAATACTAAAACAAAAACTCATTACTTACATTTAAATGTGAACTTTTGTGCTTCTCCTCCGCGGCACAGTGTGACGCAAAACACCCTTGCGTCGAAAAGAACACGCAAGCAAAACTCCCTACGCCTTAAACAACTACGCCCTATCCCTACAAATGCCTCTACAATTGAGAGGGACCTGGTTGCAAGATGGCGCGTGACATCAACGGCTGCTAGCAGAAATTATACAACTTACCCAAACCCTAACCATAGCAATAACCCAAAAGTGTTCAAAATTTTAGAAAAAAGTTAATAAAGCTTAAAATACATAATCAATTCTTCTGAACAACATGGAGAGACATCCAGTTCTGGTCGTGGACTTCCACTTCTAGATTGATGTCTGCAGCCAGGTTCTCTTGCTACAATTGAAGGGGTAGAGGGATACAAAGGAGTACTAGGGCCACTTTACAAGCAATTACAACAATTACATTCAATTACGACTTTGAATCTCATAAATTTACCCAAAAAAAGTCTAAACTATTACTTAAATCTTGCAATATTAGTTTTGATTTTTGATTTTTTAGGTGACCCTAGTAGTGAATAGTCCGTCGTAGGGAGAAGCTGTGGGGGGAGAGTTCAAATTCGGCCATAGCTTTACCTGTCTCTACTCTTGAGACTAAATTGGTAAAGCCTCTTGAATAAGAATCAAAATGTCTTCAAGATAAAAAAAAAAAAAAAGTCCAGATGACCTTTCTCAAAATACTCTGCTGTGGAACCACAAGTGATTATTGAGTCACATATATAAAGTTAAATGTCACAGTTACAAAACAAACAAACAAACAAACAAACAAAATTATGTGGCTCCAACTCCTTCTTTTCAGCTATGAACACCTTAAATATCTAAACTGGAAATGAATTAAGTACATCTTGCTATTTATTTAACCCACTACTTTGATAGAATCTGAATGAATAGAAATAAACACAGACATCCAATCTGGTAGTTAACTTTTTAGGAATTAAATCATTTTCATTATTCAAAATTGCATTCAAATTAGGGCGTGGCCTTTCAAGACCAAGAAATCGTTAGTTCTAGAATAGCTCTCTTGTATATTAGCCAACAGACAAGCATGTAGGTCTATTTTTGGGAAGATAAGGGTTAATAAAATTACGTCAAGCTAAGATAGGAACATCTGAAGCTGAAACCTGGCTACATTAACAACATTAACCAACAGCTGACGCAAGCACAGGTTCTGTTCGTCTTTTATGTCTACGGTTCCATTTAGTGACCCGTAACACTGTGACCTAAAAATATAGGTTGAACGAATGCACACGTGGCTCAGTTGACTATTTGATTTGTCGCATGTGGAAATCAATTGCAAATCCATAATTATACATTTTAATATATAATTATACATCTTTACAGCAGGTGTAATGTTGGAGGTAACGACAGCTAATGGACTTCTAACAATGAGCTTGTCATTGTGAGCTGAAATGGATGCATGTTGAAAAACTGCACGTGTCCAGTTCTGTATTGATATGATGCCACTAGAACAAAGACTTTGACAGATTTGAGCTTACCTGGTCTTTAGAAAATTACCCATCCCCATGTCAACCTCAGACCCTTTTAGTGCTTTTGCGTGTCTCCATTCTTGAAGCGCACCGGCGGT
>NC_050528.1:25983636-25984960 GCF_002922805.2 Oryzias melastigma
TTGGTTGAGTAGAATCACCTCGTCTGCCCTCCTCCATCACGAGAACGCCTGTGCGTTTGCAGCGATAATTGGTCTCTTATCTGGCAACCGAAGGGCTTCCAAAATGACTGTGCAGGGGTGGGGGATGGGGGTGGAATGGGATGGTGAAGCCACTTACCGGCTTTGGGGGGAAAAACAGAGACGGATCGTTCAGGACATTCATCAAAAGCTAAGGAGCTGCTACACTGCTAACGTCTGACAATTAAAGAAGATTTATACATACCTGGCATTAAAAAATAGAGAGAATAAAAAGAATTGTTAAAATACTTATACTTATTTTAGCTTATCAATAGAAAATCTACACAAATAATTAAAACAAATCTGCAAACATGTAGAAATAAAATCCAAGTGGGTTCAGACCATTCCAACAGAACCACATTTTTCACGTGTACTGGTGTCATAAATGACAGACCAACCATTAAATTCAAGATGTTTTTGTGAAATCCACCATACTGAGCAATAATTGAGAAGAAGGTAAACTGAAAATAAAAGTTGAAGTAAAACCAGAGTCAGATTGGTTGGGTCAAGGACAAAAAAACAACACCTGGAACAATTGAAATGAAAAAAATAACAGATTCATTCACAAATAAAAAAAGACATGAAAGAGGATAGATGTGCAGTGAAGAAGATTAGGAAATATGTCCAGTTTAACTACAATCACTTGGTTCTTCCTGTAGACTTGAGTCCTCCAAGCCCACCAATCAAAGAACCTGCAGAAAAATTGACTTGTTTTCATTATTTCAGGGTATAATCAATGAATAATTTAACAAAAAAAGGGTTAAGCTATGTTCACACCACCCTTAAACATGCATTCAAGTGGCGATCAAGTGGCATTCAAGTTAACGCTTTCCTGCCTTCCGCGTTCAAAAGCTCAGGTTTTTGGGGGCTCTACATACAAAACGTGACCACTGAACACGTGTTAAGAGTTAAACCAGGTGGAATTTTAACCAATCAGTGACATGGGAAATAGTGGTGACGTGTGGATGGCTTCACTTTTAATTCATAGAAGTGCCAATCATGAAGGAGAAATTGATAATTGCAGTTTGTGCCCACCTGAATTCTATGACACTAAATCTTTCATAAATCGCAATAGAGCTGTGAATGAAAAAGTCTGAAACGAGACTGACGAGATTTTACACTTAGCCTGATCTGAATGTAGGTAGTGTGGACATGAGCTAGTAAACAGTAGAAAAAAGGAAAAGAAGATGAAGCCCATCCTTGCTTGTCCAGTGTGAATACCATGAACGTTCAAGAACCGACATTTGGAGCGTGTTGGTGCCTTAGA
>NC_050528.1:25984995-26004681 GCF_002922805.2 Oryzias melastigma
ACACTAAATCTTTCATAAATCGCAATAGAGCTGTGAATGAAAAAGTCTGAAACGAGACTGACGAGATTTTAGACTTAGCCTGATCTGAATGTAGGTAGTGTGGAACTGAGCTAGTAAACAGTAGAAAAAAGGAAAAGAAGCTGAAGCCCATCCTTGCTTGTCCAGTGTGAATACCATGGACGTTCAAGAACCGACATTTGGAGCGTGTTGGTGCCTTAGACAGTACATTTCTCTAGTTTCTCTTCAATTTCATCATGCGGTTCTTCTAAAGTCTTGGGTTTTATAATTAAATCATCGCTATATTTAATTATTTTTGGAATATGGCAGGTTTATTTGATCATACAAGGGTGTTTTCAGACTGGAGATATTTAGTCCACTTGAAGTGAACCAGAGTTTGTTTCCCTCGATTATCCAGAACAAATTTTCTGTCTAAATATGCACAAGTTGACCCTGGTCCAGCACCAGGAATCGCTCTCTGACTTATTTTCGAGGTGGCCTCAGTTCAGTTCCAATTATACTGAGCTCTGGTTTGTTCTGAGATTTCTCAGTCTGAATCTGATCCACTCCGGGAGCGAAATAAAGCCTAATTTTCACTGAGCAGTCCGCTACACTACGGTCCAGTCTGATAGAAAAACAGAACGGGACGGTTGGGGCGGAGTCGTTGTAGCCACCCGCTAATTGGCAGAAAGTGAATACAACGTTAGAAAGCACCAATATAGCTCAAAGCTAGCGATTCGGTTTTCGTCTTTACGGCGGTATTCTTCTAAGCTGCCCGCAATATTTTTTCAAACAAAATTAAATTGCTTTTCCACAAGATGTACAAAAAGTCGAGTTGCTGGATGACCTCCTTTGTTGTTGCTTTTCTAGTCGTCGCACTATAATGACGGAATTACACGTTAGCGGTCTACATCACACATAAAACAAACCGCTTAGTGAAAACGAGGCTTAATTTTGCGAAAACGGTCGCCAGAATGAACTGATCCATCCCGTACTACTCCTCCCGTACCGGACCGCTCAGTAGAATTGAGGCTTAACTGGACCAAAGAGCCACTGTAGCTTAGGTTGAATAAGTGAACAATCTTGACAAGTATTTGCAAAGTGCAGCATCTCAATCTTTCTGTTTTGCCCCGCCCCTGTAATTGTTAGCCAATGACAGAAGAGATCTTTAGTCATGTGGTTTTGTTTACAAGCTTTGATCCAGAACAGAGATCCTGGTCTGAATACAGACCAAACACTAGGTTTAGAATTCGATCCAGACCAAATTAAGCTGACTCAGTCCAGAACAAATAATTTTTGTAGTCTGAATACACCCTAAGATTCTTAGCATCATACTTTCATGACAGGCTTTCATATTTTTGAGAAGATCCTCATCTCTAGAGCGGCTAATGAAAACAATCATGAGTGGCCTGGGCTCTCGTGGTCCAGCCGGAGCTTTTCGCCTCCCTCTCACTCCCTCCTCTCAGCCAGCTGGCCTCAAATACCAAAGAGAAGCTGCGGGCTCCGGGCTCTCATCACCTCCGCCGCTCTCGCTTTAGCTGTGACTCAGAGGAACTCGGAGTTCTCCTCTGACGAGAAAACTATCGACTTCGCGTACTGTCCGAGTGCGTCACGCACATGAGGAGATGGACTTCCTGGAGGGGAACGGCGACACTTCCAACTGCGCACGTGCACAGGCTTCAGCAGATATCCAGAAATAACACACATTCATGCATGCCAGTGCAGCTTTTGAAGGCCTCCCCCTCCAAACATCCATCCATCCTGGCTTGTTTGGCCGTCGGATGTCACTGGAGTGTGCAGCCTACAAAGCAGAGTGTTTACAGTTTTTGTCATCTCACATCTTGAGTCCTCTGCTTTCTGGCTGTGAAGTGTTCAATGATTATGTTTCATTTCTTCTCTCTCCCACTAGATATTTGGCTGGCATTAGATATTCAGGTCACGGGAGAAAAACCTCCCAGCGTAGCTTCACGCGGTTTTAGCAGAAAGTTCTCGCCATTTTTCTTTAATTGCATATTGACGTTCCATTGATTCGTCTCAGCTCTCATCAGGGCCCGCGATCCTTCTGCAGGTCGCGCTGCTGATTTATTACAATCTCCAGGTTGTGGCACGCCTCGCTAATGTGGAGAATTGTAAAATGAACCCTGAAAGCCTTGATCTGGAATTTGTTTCATGCTCCTCAAATGTTAACAGAATGGCAGAGAATCCGGCGAATGAAGGAATTTCCAACAAGGAAATCTGCCCTCGAGCCACATAGCATTGTAATTTAGTTGACAGGTGTTTTCTGGGTTTGCATGAAAGAGTTTCTGTCAACAGTCTGAGCCTGCAGAGAGTATATATGTCCGTCAGAAGGTGTAGTTTTGCCTGTTATCCTGTTGAGTGAGTATTGAGGCTTGATAGGGTTAGTGCGACTGTAAAGAGTCTAATTAATCAGCTCATCGGACTGCATATGTGAAAAGGTCAGCTGTCAGTAGCAGCTGTGAAGCATTATGACACATGTCATGTTTATGTGGCTTCAGTGGCGGTTACACCCCCAAACACACTCACGCATACAGCTCACATCCTCCTCTCCCTGGCAGCTGAACGACGGGCGCTTCACCATGACGCAGCTGGTGGGGATGCTGCGCGGCATCGCCGCCGGGATGAAGTACCTGTCGGACATGAACTACGTGCACAGAGACCTCGCCGCCCGGAACATCCTGGTGAACAGCAACTTGGTCTGCAAGGTCTCCGATTTTGGCCTGTCGCGCTTCCTGGACGACACTTCCGCCGACCCCACTTACACAAGCTCGCTGGTGAGTCACATCGGAGCGCGCAGGTCGTTCATGCAGACCGTTTGTCACAAATGGTTTCGATCACAAGCTCAACCATATGTGATGATGTTCCCGAAAAAAATACAAGACACGAAGGCTTTTAAACTTTAATAAACTAACAAATTTGACTGAAACCAACAAAAAAATCCAAAGCAGAATCAATGACTGAACCAGGGTAACCAGAATAAATAATAACCAAATCAAAATTGAAATTGCTTTAGTTGAAAAACAAAACATATACTCTACAAAGAGAGCCAGAAGAAAAGAAAGATTCTAAAAAACAAATGATGAGAAGATTGGGGCTTTGTCTTGTGGGTAGAGTTAGGAGAGCAAGGTATTTGTCTGTGCTGTATTTTTCAGACTGTAAGTTGCTCCATAATATGAGTCACAAAGAAATGCATAATAAAGAATAAAAAAAAAAATCATATATAAGTCGCACATTTGGAAAAAAAATTTCAACAAAATATGGGACCAAGAGCAGACATTAAATCTTAGAAGTCAAATCATAATGACAGAACAGTACACCAATAATATTTGCATGCTTCAACTACTGTAACGCACTGATACTTTTTTAGCTTCATGAAGCATAGGAGAAATCTACTACATAAAGAACATTCTTAAAAATTAATCAAAACTCATTTGAAATAACTAAATTTATTGAATTTTTCATTGGTCTGAAAAATACAGTTCATAATGTTTGGAGGACAAGCAAGACTTTTTTAAATTCTGTACATTTCAGGAAAACCCAAATAAATGTTACAAGTGGATGACGTTTCCAGGCAGGTTTAATCTGCTTAAAGTTCCACTCCGATCATCTTTTGATCTATTGTGAAAACATTCTACTTGGTCTTTTAAGTATGATTACACAAAACCAAAAAACCTGTTGTTTTCTAGGACATAGTTTCTACAAAGCGGCAGTAGTTCATTAGAAATTCACCTCTGAGTAGTGGGTGGAATCGTTAGGCGGGAAGTAAGCCCCGCCCCCATTTCCCATCTTCTATCCATTTACACTCTTTCTTACAGCCCCTCACAGCCCCAATATAACATTACTGGTGCAATAAAAATAGAGAGGAATGATGGAGCTATGCAGCTGTAGAGTTTTGAGTCAAATGCTAGCTTAGGTGAAGAAAATAAAGACAGCAATGGAGCTATTTGTTTGCAAGTCGATGAATCGGAATGTGGTGGAGATGGGAGCTTTAGACCCGCCAATTGTAGCTCCTACATCGCTGCTAAGCTTTTTCAAATAGCAGTGATTTAATGATTTGAATAAATAAATGCTCAGAATTGCAATTTCAGCTACATTTTCACTGGGTTGGGTTTTTAAAGACTCACTCCAATAAAGAAAATGTGTTTTTAACATGTTCCTGTGGTAATTTTCTGATTATGGCGGAAATATATTAAGAAATTCAAGTTGCATTTCTGAGTATTTCTTTCTTTATGCAAAATTGTGAATTTAGAGCAGGTGAAAAAATGCTGTTGGACAAAAGATCGTTTTTGTGACATAGAAAAACGACCACAAGCTCCAAGCTTTCAGCAATGTAGAGGGGAAAGGGGGCGGGGTTGTTCCACGCCAACGATCTCACCCACAACCTAGAGGCAAATTTCTAATGAACTCATGCTGCTCTGCAGAAACTATGATCTAGAAAAATACACAGGTTATATGATTTTTTTTTTGTTGCTAAAAATCCTAATTAAAAGACCTCTGGGAACACTTTGACAAAAGATGAAAAGATGAACGGAGTGGGACTTTGAGTTGGAACCCAGATCAAATGAAGTCCACTGTCCTTCAGAAGAGTTTTTATTTTTTACATTTTTAAGTACTTTGAGCTGAATCAAATCAAGTTCAGGTATGATTCAAAACAGGAAATATGAAGCTGGACATATTAAAATAAAAAGTCCACTTAAAAAAAAGATTTTATTGCTGTATGTTACCTGAATAATGGATGTTTTGCCATTAAAAAGCACCAAGGAAACAAAATGACAGACAGAATTGACCTCTAACTGATTTTCTGCACATTACTTTAAATAAATATGATGTGTTTGCACTTATAATGAAACTTTCTGCAGCTAATCCTTTGTTTTCCTGTCTAAATACATGTGCTTTTCTGCGATCAGGGAGGAAAAATTCCCATTCGGTGGACGGCGCCCGAAGCCATCGCCTTCAGGAAGTTCACCACCGCCAGTGATGTGTGGAGTTACGGCATCGTCATGTGGGAGGTGGTGTCCTACGGAGAAAGGCCTTACTGGGACATGAGTAACCAGGATGTGAGTTTATTTTCCACGCGTGCATCTTCAGGGCGAACCCCGCTGGGTTGCGTTTGGGCTGTAAGCCGCTCTGGTTTCCAGTGTGCCGGACCTCGGCGCGCTCTGCCGCCTTTATCTTCCCGCTGCAGATGCCTTTGCAGCTGTGCGTCTGTGTTCTACTTTTTTTTTTCTTTTACCAGCGTCTTTACAGCTTTCCCTCCCCCTTACAAATCCATACTGCAAAAGCTCCCTCTTCACCATCAGTGAGGCGTTGGCAGGAAGGGCTTTTTATGGGCCTCGGTACCTGTAGGCTATCTGCCCTGCACAGGCATTGTTACTACAGCACTGAGCTTGCAGGAAAAGAAAACAGAAATCTCTGAGCTTTTCCCTCGCCGCACAAAGTACTGAAGCGGTGTGTACTGTACACCTCCACCTAAGTCTCCCAGGAATTTGTGCTCTGTATTGTGCTTCAAACGGAGACGTGTAAAGCGGGGTAGCAATAAAGCAGCGAAAAAAGGAGTGGAAATGAAAAATGGCAGTAATGTATGTATAACTTTCACACGAAAACCCACATGCAGTAATGAAAACATCAAAGTACAGGCCTCCTATTGTTCCCTGTAGCCTTTGTGCCACAGTCATCGCTCAATAAGCAACACAGTCAACAAATCGGAGATATAAACAGAGGTACTTGCCGGCTGGAAGAAAAAAAAGAACGACACAAAATCAAAGGGGAAGAGGAGAGCAGCGGAAAGATTTATTGTTCTCAAATAGCAGATTTTTATTGTTGCGGGGAGTTTAAACCGGAGCTTACCGAAGCAACTGCAGTTGCTAGGTAAAATCAAATCAATGAGCCTACGTGTTTTTTTCATTTTCCTGCACTTATTGTTTCTCCTGTCAGTCAGGGCAGTTTTGAAGTGACAGATTTAAGATTATGTTTCTTTATAGTTTGTGGTAGACACTGAAAGGAGGCCTGGAATGTGTGACAGCGCGAGCAGAGAAGCTGTCAAACGCAGGACATAATACAGTTATGGGCGAGTCTTCGACCACAAAACTGAGGAAGACTAAAGACGATCATGAAGCAGGCAGAGAAAGGACGGGCTCGTGTAGGGAAAAGTGAGTTGACTATATCTCAACTTTCTGTTGACTCTCACAAATATTCACTAGTATAACACGATATCTGTATCTTGATCATGTATTTGCTATGCATCACTTCTGCTTTTCATGCGAACAGCAAGTTTGTTGACATTTCAGAAAATCTTTTCACGCCTGACATGTTGAAGTCAGCTGCAGGCACTCTGATGCATTTATCGTTGCTCTATAGTCAAAGCAGAACATCATCTATGAAACTGTCATGATGGATGGATCCAGTAATTAGCTTTCTCTCCTATTTCTGACAACACTACTGTTGTGCCAGTATCATTGTGGATCCACAGCTGCCAACTCTGGTCCTCAGGATCCACCAACCCATTGGATTTCTAGCTATTTCACTTGCCGATTACCAGTATCTGTCAGGAGTCGGAGCTCTGTCTCGCCCTCTGGTCACTAACAGCAGCCATCTCTAGAGTACTGAATGCACTTCATCTCCCAGAAACCCCAGTGCACCATTTCTGGATGCCGCACAGCTGTCTGTCATTGTCCAAGGACTCACAGGACACTTAAACACTGCAAAGAGCCTCACTCAGTGCGAAGTATTGTTTTTTGCCACCCCGGCATTACTGAGCATTTCTATCTGGACCTGATCTTCTGTTGCCTGATTGCCGGCTGCCTGCCCTGACCCTCACCTGGACTGAGATGAGATGATTATGAACCTGGTGTGACTGTCAACTCAAAACAGAAAATGACCAAAAACATCAATGAAATACCAAACGGAAGTGCCTGGGACACTCAAGGTTTTACACAGAACTTGGGAGTTATTAATTCCAAAAGCAGTGTTTTATAGTAAAATATTGCTTTTAGCTGATTGGTCAACGTTTATCTGGTTCAATAGTTGCGTTTTTGTTTCTGGAGCATAAAAATGGTTGTAGAAACTCACATAGCGACGTGTGAATGCAAACATTTTGAACGCAGAAGTCTAAAAAAAAACACACACAAGCACTTACAGTGTATCTGCGTGGCCAAGGGCGCAGTGAACTTCTTTGGTGATGAATCCAGATCAAGTCTCATGTCTTTAGCTGTAATCTCAAGTCTTAAAACGTATAGTTAGTAAAATAAAGCATTTATTGTAGCAAAATGCCAATAAAACATCTTATAGTACTTATAGTCATCTTGTAGTAGAAGCTTAATCAAAGTTCAGGTTCCATCATCTGCTTATTTTCATGAGCTTGTTGGAATTAAATAGTTACATTTAACTGGAATTAACTGGATTACAACAATCTGCAACAATAAGTGGATTTAACCAGACTCCAATGATTGAAATAAAAGTGGATTAAAATTGATTATATTGAATGTAAGCATCATTTAGCATAACTGGATTCAATCTAAAACAATTTTATTTGTTGGGACTTACATGAGATTGCTTTTTGTTTTTTTCCTTGACTAAACTGAGATGGCATTTTCTCTGAGACCTACATTAACAGGGTAAAGATATTTTACAAGATATTACTATATTTATATAAGATTCAATCAACCTTTTCACTGCTCTTTTTACAGTATTTTTATCTATACAAATATTTACCCATTTTAATTTGGTTTATATTAGTTTTATTCTAATTAAAGTATTTGCACCTATTGTGACTTGCATAGGCTGAACGTGTTTAACCATGTTACCAATCTGTCAAACAATTTTCACAACCACTTCCTGTTCCTCAGGTCATGACTGCAGTAGAGCAGGACTACCGGTTGCCCCCGCCCATGGACTGTCCCATGGTGTTGCACCAACTGATGCTGGAGTGCTGGATGAAGGAGAGGAACCTGAGGCCCAAATTCTCCCGCATCGTCAGCACCTTGGACAAGCTGCTCCGTAACGCCGCCAGCCTTAAGGTGGTGACCAGCAGCTACTCAGGGTGAGCACGCTTATGGTCACTGTTTTTGGACAAAAGTACTGGGACAAGAGACCATTTATTAAAGAGTTTTTTTATTTGAAGTGAAGGGAATCTGTCTATCCAGTTTTCTTCAAAAGCTTTATCTTATAAGGACTCTCGAATGTCAGTCTTAATAGACATGTAGACTCTATTTTCACATTTATGAACTTGTGTGACCTTCCATTTATAAGCTATAGGGTTCAACATGAGTTTGATCCACTCCTTGAAGCTATAGCAGCTCTTGTAGCTTTTTACAGGTTTAGTGGTGTGTTTGTAGGAGGCACACTTGTAAGGTCAAAAACTGATGTCGCTCAAGAAGACCTGATTCTCAATCTTTGCTACAATTCATCCAAAGGAAGTTTTATCAGGTAGAGATCAAGACTGATGATTACCCAGATCATGTGTAAAACCAATCGGGTCAAGTTCCTCCACACCAAACGCTCATATCAATGTCTTCATGGACCTTTGTCCAGGAACGGGAAAGGGGTCTGTCCAATTTTCCGAAATCTCTTGTTAAACAGGAGTTACCAAAGCCCAGCCTCTGAACCCCCTACCATCATCCTCCTTCCACCAATCATAAACAAGGTACAATCTAAGTTCTTTTGTCTTGGCAAGCATATAACCAAGACTTTATGCAGATATGTCTGTACACCTTTCAGCAGTAAAAGCTAATCCGCACAATTTGGTTTAGTAGCATTTTATCCGGACTAGGAAGACCAAGACTTATGCCTTCCTTGTGGCGACATAATTGAAAGTAGTGTGAAGGGTCTTGCCTTATGCTATTCACACCGGGCGCAATTCGCACAACAAATTTGATTCAGCCACCGCTCCTTCACCGAATTCACTGCTCGCTTACTGCCAAAAATGTGTTCCAGCATGACACTGCAGCAGTGTGTGGGAGGAGCTACCAGCTAATGTTTTTAGGCCTGATTGCTACATGGAGCGGTGTCTGTGCATATCTCACTTCCAGTGTATGGAAGACAGGGATAATGCTGAGAGATCAGGTGTATTTATTATGAAGAGTTCATGTGGTAATCACATCTCCATGTCTGGGTTCATGAGATTATTCAAAGATTCTCCCAGTACTGAGAGCGTGAACGTGACTGACAGCACTTTCTGTATGTCTCTGTGACTGAGCTTGAAGGCTCACGAGTCTCTGATTGGTAGATTTGTTGAGAATTTCAGATTTATCCATTAATATCAAATATCTGAGTGCAAAGGTAATTGGTTGAACATATGACTCAGGTAATCATCAGTAAGTTGGGATGTATGAGACTGATCAGACACTGATATAGTTAGAAAAGGCAAATACAGGGGTATCCCCTAAAAACAGCCCCACACCATGATACCCCTGCTACCAACAGATAGCTCATTTCAGTCAGTCAGACAGAAAAAGAATTCATGAAATCTACCAAATCCAAAGTCGCCTTTCTGACTTTGTGGCTCCACAGAACATATTTGCAGAAGAGATTTAAGGATTAGAGGGGCTTTATTGTCATTCAGTTTGTCATTTAAATCAAAATGGAACATTTGTTTCTATTCTTAGTTCTTAATTAAGTCTAAAGTCAACAAAATAAAAAAGAGAAGCAACCTTTGCAGAAGAAAGAATAATGTCAAACAAAAAAAGGCATAAGGTGTTAAAAGTTGAGATGCACAGGATTCATCTGTGCAGAAAGTATCAGTGAAAATGGCTTTACTATAAATACGGAACACAAACCGCACAGTATAAGACGGTACAAAACAGAAACCACATTTCCCTACAGGTTCTATCGTAGCAAGGATTAGATTTTGTTAACGTTGAATGATTAAGAGGTGTGTCCCTGTACTTTTGTCCCTTTTTTTGCATTGATTTTTGCATGAAATCTGTCTTTCAAAGATTTTAAAGTGAGTTGATGGAAAAGTGTGGGTGGACAGGTTTTCAAACACCTGTCAATCACCCAAAAATCACCCACAAAGAACTCTGTTTATCATCAAACTGGAATTATTTTAAAAATGCAGCAAAGATTTGCTAAGGGTTGTTTTTGAACAGATATATTGATGGTGTCTTTTGGAGAACCGCTTTTAGTCTACTTAAAGTCATTTGTATTTAAAAAAAGGGTTTATAGCTGACCATGAACCTGCTCCCACTTAGACTACGGTCTAAGTCTCACTCCCACTGAGCGGTTTGTTCTCAAAATGGATCCGTTAAGCAGGACCGTCTGGTACTATTTCTGGTCCCCCGTTGGTCGTAGGGCTATAGAAAAATGGAATAGACCCGTTAGGGCGGAGCTTCTGTCGTTACACAGTGTAACCCATTGGCGGAAAGGTATTGCAACAATAGCAAGCGTCCGATCAGCACTATTCCCAAATTAAGATCCAAACCGAAAGTTTTGTCCTCTTTACGGTTGTTTTCTTCTTTGTCCCCCAAATCCCAGTAATCCCCCATATTCATGGGGGTTGGGGACCGGAGACATGTCGAATCCACGAATACGGAAACCCCTCTCCCCTGTTTCCATCTCACCCGAGCCCCATAACCGAAGAGTGTCCGTTACTGATCCATACTCCTCAAAATCCCTTCTGATCGTGCTTTATATAGCATTTATTGAAGAACATTGGAGTACTGCTCAACATGAACAGTTTTTTTTTTCTTTTTAAATCAGAACAATAGACTGTTCTGAAGCATAGAGGCCGGCTTCATCCATAATAAACACCTATTCCGGATTCTAATTCTCCTCCGCGGTTATCTTTTTAATTTCCCGTCTGTTTCTGAGTCAGCTGATTCACTTTTGCTGTAGTCGCACCGTTTTGATCCACGGCTACGTCATCGGTCTACACTCTGCCTGCGCTTTGATGTTCCGACACTCAATGGAAACGCTCACTTGAATTGCCCGGACCATTCTAAACCGGCCACAAGTGGTCTGGTCTGGTTTGTACCATTAAGTGGAAACGAGGCACAAGAGGTATGGCTAGGTTCTGTTTAATCAACACATTCTCATCTCCAAGTTGTCACATACTGACGGCTTCCTCCGCGTCACTTTTTTATGTTTTGGGTGTTCCCAACTCGTCTTTTTTGACGTGCTGACTGTTCCCATTGAATCACGGGTCCGCAAGTCAGAACTGAGCATAGTGCAACGGTACCCAAACCCGTTACCATTACCCAAACCCTAACATGACACTGGACCAGATGCGGTATCTGACCCAAACCGGTACCAGACATGGTACCAGGCTCGAACTGGATGTGGTACCAGAAGTGATCCAATACCGGTTTAAGGTTAGGATACCAGTACTGGACGCGTTCTGAGGACCAGTGCGCATCCGGTAATCCATCTGGTACTGCCACCCGAGGGTTGTGGAGCCTTTATTTTACGAACAGCCAGCACGTCAAAAAACAACAATTTGGGGAGACCCAAAACTGCAAAAAGTCAAGCGGAGGGGGCCTTAACCAAACATCAATATGTGATGACTTGGGAGTGAGAATGTGTTGGTTTAATGGTTCAGGCTACAGCTGGGTGGCCACAGACAGACTGGATGATGTATAAACGTCTCTGGACGCCAGCCGTCCATATCAAATGCCACCAGTCACCTGGTAACTCAGGGGTGTATAAAAAGTGGGCAACTGACTGCCAGCGTCTACATTCATGACCACACCCCCAATTAATAAAAAATCGCACAGCAGCATGACATCTCGATGAATCTGCCGGTGCTTCCCCATCGTGCGGAGGCCGTTGTGACTGTAGCCTCCCCTTTCCTGAAACAATTCCCCATTTGTGCGGCTTTTTTTTAAACTTGACTTTCCCTCCCTGTCACCTGGTGTGAAATGGCCTCTATTACTGGAACAGCTGTGGGACGGAGCCGTCGTCACAGGCAGCCGGTTGTTGTTCCTTTAGGCTGTTGTGAAAAAGATGTCACAGTCTGAGAAAACATGTACTTGTGGCCTAAAGAGAAACACAACAAGGATGATGCTTGTTGGGTCTGGTTTGTTTTATGCCTTCAGTTGGAGGAAAGCTCTTTGTGCTGAAGGGTTTCGCTGCCAGACAGATGTCTGCCTCAAAGTCTGCCGTTTGTGGAGGCAGAAGAGTCGACTTATTCAGAGGCGGCTGTCCTCGCCTGGAGGAGTTGTTTTCAGCTTTGAGCGCGATGAATCCAAGCACTCCAGCTTACCGACTTGCTTGTTTAGAGTTTTTCTAGCCTGGAATTCAGTCCTGAGATCCCGGATCCTCTGATGTATAATGAATAAAGATTCCTTGCAGGGTCTCCAACCCAGTTCCACATTAGGCAGAATTCAGCCTGGTGTGGAGTCAGTTCCTTGGCTCCCAGTTTCATGCTAACACAGAGCCCCAAGGGTAATTCCTCTGCCAGGATTTGGCCTCAGTGAGGCTAATTGTGTGTGGAAATGTAATGGCTGACCTGACTTTAATTCCCCCTTTACTTGGCTGGATGCTGGAATGTAGGTGATAGGGCCGACAGCAGCCCGAGCTGCTGATGTGGAAAAGCAGGAGGTGATGAAGTGTGAGTAATAAGGGAGATCGAGGAGAAGCTAAAAGAGAGGAATGTGTTTAATTAGGTTGCTAATGAGCTTTTTAATGCATCAGGGGGAGGGCGCGCCCGGCACGTCGACGGGCGAATAAGAAAGGGATATGAGCGTGTGGATTCATGTTCCGCCGTCGTAGCAGGCTGATGACAGTGATTAATTTATGGCATCGGCTGTGCGAAACAACAGAGACTGATGGGTGGAGCGGCACAGAGAGTCTGAGGCTCGCCGCCGCTCACCTGCTATTGGCCGCCGCGGGGCTGCTGGGCCAGATAAGGGGATGGAGAAGGAGGATATGAGGCGCGGCGGTTATCTGCGGAGCATCTCCAGCCACCGGGGCCTGGAAAACAAGGACACTGGCCGGGGAACAAAAGGACGCGGAGAAATATGTTGAACTTTTATTAAAACGGGGGACGTGATGAATAGATTCGGCCCGGCTTTTGAGTTGTTTATAGGAGATGAAAGTCCAGATCAGCAGTTTTGAGCGTATTCCCATGGTGCTGTGTTTATCTTCTGCAGCCATGAGATCTAAGTGTGTGGACTCTGCACAGCTGAGCTCCACTGACACTGAGATGGATTACACCTTCACCCACCTTCAGTGAGAGCGCTCGGCAGGGTAATAATGACGTGTGGCTTTTGTTTAAAGTGCTGGCGGGGCCTGCTGCTGACCTGTGTGGCGTTGTGTTGGCAGGGACCTGCTGCGGCTGGGGGGAACGCTGCCGGGAAACAACAGGAAGAGCCTGGACAACAGTCAGGAAATCATCCGCCAGCAGATGAGCCAAACTCTCCCGATCAGAGTGTGACGGCTGCAAAACCAGAAGAAAAATAAACAAACTCTGACACAGAGATGTAAAATGTAAACAAAAAAAAAATGGAGGATGGAGAAGAAGCAAGCCGCTTTGGAGATTTCTTTCCCACTGGAGACTGAACATCTGTACAAAGAGAACTTCCTCCCATCGCAGTGTGTGTCTTTCATTACTTGACACTTGTGGATTTGTGACTGTTGACATGAAGCCAAACTTCTTTTTTGCTCCCTCTCAGGTTGTGTTTGCATGCCTGCATGTGTTTTCTGCTGGTTGGGGGAATCAGTCTTCTCTTCAGCCTCAACAGTGCCAAGATGGAGCAAAACATTTGCTCAAAGTCAAACTCCCAAAACAGCTTCAATCTACACTTTTTTCCCCTAACTTGACCAAATATGTTTTTTTTTCTTTTTTTTTGTCTGCTTATTTAGAGAAAAAGAAAAAAAAAAGTTCTTCTGCTTCCTTTGAAATACTGTCTTCCACATGTACCGGGAGATGCGAGAAATCTGTACAAAGCATCCCAGTCTTAACACGCCCCCTCCTTTGGATTGATGATTAGAGGGGGGGTAAATGACACTGTGCAGGACACGTTACGTGCATGCCAAAATGGAAACTGCTTCCCGAGAAAAGTACCGATAAGTAGTTTCATTCAGATGTTTTTGGGCTTTTAGGGACGGGTTTTTCTTAATAGAGCTCCATTTATATACTCCTTGTTTTGAATGCTAACTTATCTGTTCAGAAAGAAATATTATTTGTTCTGTTTTTTTTTACCTGGGCTTAACTTTTATATTATAATGCTTGTTTCCTTTAGTAGGATCCGGACAGACTTGAATGAAAGAGCTGAGAAAGATTTGGACGAAAAATGCTTTTACAAAAAAAAAAAAATAAAGTAGGAATGTAAAAGGACTGAAAAACGGAAAGGTAATCTGCAAATAAAAGTGTAAAACGAGTCACTTTTCTTGAAGAACATGGGCTGTTGAGGCGGTTCTTATTCAAAAACAGCTTCCTGTAAATAATATATTTGTATGGGGGAAATTTGCGCCGCACAGTCCAGCTTTCTGACATGTCTATGACCCTTGTTTATATGCTTGTTGGGTTTCCGTTGTTGCGGCGCCGACTCATGAAGAAATGACATTTAAACAAACCTGGAAGTGTCCACTATGTGAAAGAAGAAATGTGTCTGGTAGGGGCAGCGTTTTTTCCTGTGCAATTAAAGGTGTATTAGATTGTAAAAATAAAAAAAAAGGAAGTTGAGAGAACTAGAACAAAGATAAGCATTTCTCTTTCAGTATTTTTACGATAATCATATGCAAATAAATTATTAAACAGACTCTGGGATTCTCTTTGATTTCTCGGCGGGTTCACCAGGCTGAAGTTCCAGGTCTCCTCTGACGCTGCCGCGGGATGAAAAGAAGAGTGTTTTACCTCCTCAGTCGGAATATCACAGCAGCTTTGGGTGAACTCATTAAGATTTTAGATTAATCAAAGCCTGGCCCAAGTAACTCTCCAATTAGCAAGACCACGGGACTATTCTGGGGATTTCAGTGTCTGTTGCTGCTGGAGAGGCTTCAAGGAGGCAAAGTTAATCTGGCTTTTCACCAAATGTCAGTGTTGTTTGGCTTTAATCTGTCAGCCAGGACACAGAGCGTGTCTCTCCATCCAGTGCAGATGAGTGAAGCTGTCACACTCCGTTTTGCGCGGACTGAGAGGAAGCCTGTGCATCCAAGGGGAGAGGTAAGGCGGAGGGATCAAGCTTAACCATCTCTGACTGGTTGCTCACTCTGCAGCCTCTAATCCACCAACGGAGGGGGGCAGGCGGGAGGCGTTTTCATGTTCTCTAATCATCTGTGCTGTCTTCATGGGATGTTCGCCATCGGTTCGGCGCGGAGACCTGTGGCATTTATGAGCCGTGTCTGAGCCGCTGTACCTGAAGGCGAAGCGTTTTGTTATGGTGCCGATTTTCCAACTAACAGAACACATCCAGAAGGACTTACTTGTGGATTTTAATGGGGCATGAAAGCGGTAACACAAACTAACAACCAGCAGAATGGAGACATTTTTGTAACTTTTCAACCGTTCACACGAATTCCAGTAGATTTTGAAGGAGAAAAGCGGCTCATGCCGCTTTTCTCCTTCAAAATCTACTGGAATTACGTTGATCGTGTTAACAATAAAAAAAATACAGTAAATCAAAGAACATAAACACTGGAGCTCTGGTGTTAAAGGGTTAAAGCAATAAAGTTTCTGTTGAAAAGTGAAAGATGTTGATCATCAGCCTCTGATGAGCTGATCCTCTTTAATGTTCACATCCATCAGAAGACTCCAACATTTATTGATCAGTTTGGCATTCTCGCACAATAAAATGTGTTTTGAGGTCAAGAGAGAAAGAGGTCGATAGTGCTGCACATCAGTTTGTGCAAGGTATTAAATCTATTTCCAGTCCATCATTTCAATTGTAAAGCTACGCGTTTAAGAATGCGTTAAACGGACTAGGATAACTCACAATACGATGCAATTCACGATACACAGCTCACAATACCGATAGTATCACGATATGGCAAATATTGAAATAATTAATGTATGACCTTGCTATTATATTTTGTAAACAAGTATATATTTTTGTTTTATCTGATTTTTTTCCTAGAACAATTTAAAACAGAATATATTAATTTAGCGTCTTTCACTATCTTACCCCCTGGTGGACTTCTATGGTATTATTTAAAAAAACAATAAAGAGAAAGAGGGGACCAGGAATTGTTCGTGAGTTGGAATATCTTGATAATTTGCCATACCGACATTTCGTCCCACCTTTAGTTGTGGAATTCATGTTTAGCCTATGATGTTCACAACAGTCAAACAGGGTGGGGCTTCTTTTTTTTTCCTTTTCTGTTGTTTACTAGCGCATGTCCGCTTCCTACAGTTGAAAGAGTCTTAGTGCAAAGTGTCAAAGCGGTGCAAATGCTGTGAATCTTGTTTCAGGCTTTTTCTTTCACAGGTTTGTTCCTATATACAAAAGACCTGGTCTCATATAGTTCAGCTGGGCCACAACCCGCAATTATTAATTTATCCTTCATGATCAATTAATTAAAACTCACAAACATTGGAACTAAAAGGGACACCATCCATTCATCATTACCAAGTCCCTGATTAGACAAAGTTTGACTTGGTTTAGCTGCCTCTCCCTCTGGTCATCGGGGGGAGCCATCTCCATAGTACTGACTGTACTACATCTCCCAGCAACCCCAGAACACAGTTCCTGGATGCTGCTCAGCTGTCTCTCGTTTGCCAATCACCAACAGGACACTTAAATACAGCATAGAGCCTCATTCAGTGCGAAGTATTGTTTGTACCAACCTGAATTACTGAGGGTTTCTATCTGGACCTGATCTTCTTTTTACCTGATCCTGCTTTATCTCTGATTGCCTGCTGCCTGCCCTCACCCTCGCCTGGACTCTTTTGGGAGGATCCCATCTTGTGATTGACGTCTGCCTGTCTGACCCTGATTTAGCTTTGTGGACTTTTAGCTGTGCTTCATTCCTGTCTGAACTAATAGACCTGCTGCACGTGGAACCAGCTGTCTGCCGGTTTGTGGCAGGTGGATCTATAAGCAATAAAATTACGAAGTCATGATGCTCAAGATGTACATTTTTAACCATAAAAGACAGCATCAACATTTTTAAAGATACTTATATATTTTCAGCATTGGATGCAGTCTGCTTTTTTATAGAGAACGACTTAAAAGACAAAAATTCCAATAAACTGGATTTGTCGTGGGGTGCATTATGATGGAGTTTACATGTTCTCCCTGTGCGTGTCACAGAGGTTAATTGGTGTCTCTAAATTGCCCCTTGGTGCCCCTGTGAGACTGTGTGGCCCTGCATCAGACTGGCGAGCTGTTCAAGACGTACCCTGCCTTCACCAAGGTTTGGCTCCTGCAGCCCTGTGACCCCAACAATGATACTGCGGGCTCTGTAGATGGATGGATGAATTCGACAAAAAGCCAATTTAGAAATCTACAATTTTTTAAACTAATAATAAGTCAGGCATACAATAGTGAATGAGTGCCTCAAATTAACTGTTAGACCAATGGGATGTGAAAATACAACAGGGAGCATAAGTGTGCTTCATTTTTAATACTGTTCTACATTTACTGCAGGCAGACAGTAAACAGAACATCCTTTATTGTGATGCCTAGCGGGTATATAGCGTAAAAAATATATATTTCCCAAAAGACATGTTACATAGGTAAAGCAAAAAAGCAGTAAAGAAAAGGAAAAGACAGGAACATACAGAAAGCAGTCCAGTTATTTTCACTATAACTCCTTATTTAAACAAGCAGAGACTTCTAGAAAACTGTTGTTTTTGTTTTTTGTTTTTGTAGCATTCCTGTAGTGAGCTGAGTCATTTTATGTAAATAGGATTGTAGAGTTCACAAAGGGGGAATAGTTGCTCTTAATTTAGCAGACTGATTCTAAAGTCATTTCTACAAATGTCATTCAAGTCATCTTTGTGTTTATGCATAGATGTGAGGGTGGGTTCCACCTCTGAACAGTTATTCAATCTAAAGACCTCAAAGGGAGTTGATCTGTGTTTATACACCAGTTAGGCAGTACCAGAGTCCATCTGGACCTAAAGTATACCTTTTTAGGAACTGACTGAGATTGCTCTTGTGCCGTCCCTGGACCCATCCCTGAACGTAAGATTGGGACAGTGGTTCTTTAAGCATGTTTTGTCTTAACAGGGCCAGAGTACTGTTGGTAAAATAGTTCAAGGGTGGAATCAGAGACAGCAGCCAATCAACTTCCTGCGATGCTGTTGACACACCTTGACCCAACTGCCTTAATGTGATTTGGGTCTTAGTCAAGTGGACCGATGGAGAAAGGCCTGTGAGGTCATCACCCAAAAGATTTATGTTTGAAAAAAGGAAAAGAGACCTCAAACTTTTGGTGAAATGAATGAATAAATGCTTGTGACATGATGTATAACATTAAGATTAAGTAGCTTTGCAGTAGCATGAAATTGCCCATTTAAAAGGAATTAGGACACAGCAATTATCAGGGATGTCCAGCCCTGTTCCTGGAGAGCTACTGTCCTGCTTGTTCTGCAGTTAACCCTTTTTCAGTGATTAATATTGAATGTATATAGAGAATTGGACAAAGCCCAGTTCTCTATATACATTCACCCATAGAAAATGCCTTACCTCCAGCAAAATGAAGCCAATTCAGTTGCCATTTTTTAGTGATACAGGCACCGCCATTTGAAGCCAGATGACTGTGATTGGTCTGAGTTTTCTGAGTCACTTTTCTATGGCAACTACTCATGAGTGAGCTTGTTTGAAGTTCACTTCCTTTCTAGTGAAAATGGCTCAAGAGAAGCTGTCAATCAAATGTTAAATGTGGGGCCATCGGAGTTGAACTCACAATTCCCGCATTAGAAAATTACAATGTGAAACTGTGTCAACCAGTAAGCAAACAACTGGAATTAACCCTCGTTTAGTCATTTTATTCAAGCATAATGGCGTTTTTAATGTCCGTATGTGACACAACAAAACGGTGCTTTGAATGTGCTAAAACAGTGTTTTGGATGAGTAGTTTGATGGATCCGCTGTTCTTTAAGTCGCTTTTCCTGCCAATTTATGACCCCTTTCTAAGGCGCCATAGCACAGACATTATAGACATTTTCTGACTGTAATTTTCCTGGTCCCCAGTCAGTGAATGCACCAGGATGGAGGTTACCACCCTCATCGATTTTGATTGGTGCTTTGTGTTAACCCCGCCCCCATGCATCAGAACTGGGTCAAAGATTTCAACCCTGAACATTTCAAATTCAAAATAGTTAAAAAGTAAAGAAACAAAATTAAAACAGAAAAAAATTTGAAATTGAATTTTTGAAACTTGAAAACAGAAAATTTGAAGCTGAAAATACTTAAGTTTAAATTAAAATTGCAGAATTTTTCACATACTTTTATTTTTTTTAGCACCAATATTTCAGCTTGAATTTTTTAAGCTTTTTTATTTGGGTTTCAAATCTTTATGGCCCCGATTGAGCTCCATACATCTGAACCTTTCCAGTTGCTCACCAATGACATTAAGCACAGCGGAGCTTCATATGGAACCTTTTTCTCCTGCTCCACCTTGAAGGTGATGCGAAATGTCAGCAAACCTAAAGGAAAGTACCTCATGATTGTATTATGGACCATTAAAGATGAGAAATCAGCTGCGACGGGTCTCACAGAGGTTTTAACGAGCGCGCTTGGCAGAGGAGAATCAGAGCAAAACGTAGCGCGGTTAAGTTAGTTTCATATT
>NC_050528.1:26004794-26009217 GCF_002922805.2 Oryzias melastigma
GTCGAATATGAAACTAACTTAACCGCGCTGCAAAACGTGGCAACATGACAGCTTTTATTTCATGGCTGCTGGATGCTCGTCTTTGACCGGGCATTTGAGCATCAAATCCCAACATCGCCGCGGTGATCCTGACGATTACGCCGAGATTAAACACCAGCTCACGGTCGCACAAGGCACACAGAGAGATCTGCTGGATTGGCAGTGATCTGTCAGCTTTAGCGGGCGTACCGCTCCTGAAAGCTCCAGTCAGTTCTCCTCCGAGCTTAAAGCGCTCATTTGCCATCTTGTCCAAAGCAAGTTTAATGCCTCCAATTACAGGGGGTCTGCAAGCAGGCAGATTTGGAGCGAGGAGGCTTGGCAGGAGAGTTTGCCTCGCATCAGGGCCTTTTAACAGAGTAGTGATTTGCTGCTGCTGGTGCTGAAGCCGCCTGTGTCGGCTCATCAATGGAAAACTACCCTCTTTATGGTGGAGGCAGGCGGCACTAAGCCTAAACTGCAAAGAGAGACACAAAAAGTCTCTGGCTTTTTAACGAGTTGTTCCTGGCTCTTTTACACACTGGAGGAATTTTTGCATCTCTGCACTGCAAGCACAAACGGAAATCAAAGTGCTTTCAGGAACACTTTATTTTTGTGCTCTGTTTTAATTGAACGTTACGAACAGAGCAAAGTCAAGGGTGTGAATGAAGCAAATGAAGGGTGCGGGCGTGTGAGACATCTGCAGCGGGGCCAACCGCAGCTTGTGATATGGTGCATTAATTATGCATGAAAGTCGAGGGAAAACTCTTTATCTCATCCAAATGTTACATTTTTCAGCTTTGATTTGACTTTGACTGTGTTTTTGAATTTATTATCACAAGATTAGCTAAATAATCTTTAGAGTCTGTGAAGTGTGAAAATCTCAGGCTGGAAAATCACATTAATCCATATCAGTGGCGGCATTGAGCAGCAGAATCCCAATAAAGCTCAAGTTGAACTCATGTGAACACTTACTATTAATTAATAGTCTCCACGTAGACGCTTTTGATTCACAGAAAAATGTTACATTATTTTCTTTAAACCAAATTAATGATTTACATTGAGCACTTCCTGCAACCAGATTATTGTAATCTTGTTAATGGTAATCCGCTACTCCCCCACACTGGTCCTGCTTGGAGTGTTATGTCAGAGCATCTTTGTGGAGGAACTGGCAGCGAATGCAGCTGTAATCTTCGCTGTAGCTTCACATCTAATGAAAAATATAAATGGGCAGCTGGCTGCAAAATAGCAGCGATTTGGCCCTGAAATGATTTCTTCACATTTAATTAAAAGAGCTGCAACACAGAGGCACTCTGGCACACGCTCGCACACTCTTGTGCAACAGTAAATAATGTTTTTCAATTTTGCCTGTGCCTTCTAGCACTGTTGTCATAAAAGCCCTTTGCGTTGCAGGGATGAGTGATTAGCATAACAGTGCATTTTTGTGCTCTAGGAGGTTTCTGCACTTCTGTGTGGCTCCAGCTCTCAGCTTGATCCATTAAATGGCCTCTGAAGTCCTGGCTATTGATTAACGGGTGTCAGTGCCCCGTCGGGTTTGAAGGACGGGATTCTGCGCGGCAGAGAATCTGCTAAAGTCACACTCGGCTCTTCTTCTCCACCCATCCTCGACTCGGTGCCACGGGTGCAGCCTGATCTTTGGGGCCACGGAGGGGAGGGGAATCAGGCGGCAAATAAGGTCAGGAGGAGGACGGAGGAACTTGTGAAAAAAGAAAATCTAAGAACAAGAGGAGATTGGGGACAAGTCAGTCATATGGAGCTGTCTTATGTTACCATTTAGAATAAAAAATAGAGCATTTACCTGTTTTCATTCTTACTTTATTTGAAAACTGGATTCTGCTAAACACTGACTCCTATGAAAGTTGCGTTTTTGGTGTTTTAAACATGTTCTTGCAGCATTTCTCTAATGATGGAGGACATTTTTAAAGACATTTCTGAGTATTTCTTTATTCAAATAGTTTGGAATCCGGATCGGACAAAAAAATTCTACGTAAAACGCTTGTGGCTGGCATGTAGAAGCTACAATCGGCAGGTAACAAGCATTTGCTGAATCATCCACTTGTAAGTGACCAGTTTTATGTACGTCTTTGCTTTCTTTGTCCAAACTGGTTTCTGGCTCAAACATGGATGACTGGATACATTTAATATTGCTTCCCATTTTTGTTGCACTAGTAATGTTAGGTTAGTTTTGTGAGGGGCTGTAAGCTAGCTGGACAGAGAGTGTAAACAAGGGTATCATGGGAACTGAGGGTGGGCTCATTTTTGCACCAACAGTCCCGGCCACAACTGAGAGGTAAATTTCTAATAAACTAGAGCATTATGCAGCATCAAGTGGACCGACCATCTTATTCCAAACAGTTATCTTGTTTCCCAGCCTGCAGGATTACCCGTTAACCCGTCCTTCCATCCTCAGAACCTGCAGAATCCCTTTTGATGTTTCAGGGTTGCTGGAGCCAACCCAGCTACTGTTGGGTGAAGGTGGGGTACACTCTGAACAGGTCTCTAGTCTGTCACAGGACCACATAATCCAGTGCATTCTCACTCCGTCATATATGGACAGATGGTTCAGTCCCCCTCCACGTCCCTTTTTGACATTTCGGGTGATCCCGACTCGTCATTTTTTTGACCTGCTGGTTGTTCTCATTAAATCAGGGGTCCCCAACTTCCGGGCCGCAAACCGGCAGCGGTCCGACAACTGATTGGTACCGCCACAGATAGGGGAAAAATGCATACTCTAATCAGGGGTCCCCAACCTTTGGGACGTGAACCGGTACTCTAACTCGGTACCGGTTCCACATGCGTTACCGCATCCATTACAGCGTCCGTTACCTCATCCATCAGTAACTGCATCCGGTACTACGTCTATTAGCACGTCTGTTACTGTGTCATTTACCACATCCGTTACCATGTCTGTTAACGCATCTATTACCACGTTGGGTGAAGCGTCTGTTACTGCGTCCACCATTGCGTTTGGTACTGCATCCTATACCAAGTCCGGTACTGCAACCATTATTGCGTCTGTCACCACATCCATTACTGTGTCCGGTAACACGTCCTGTACCGCGTCTGTTACTGCGTCCATCACCCCATTCCGTTACCTCATCTGTTACTGCAACCATTACTGGGTCAGATACCACATCTGATACCGCGTCTGTTACCGCATCTGTTACTGCGTTCATTACTGCGTCTTGTACCACATGTGATAACCCATCTTTTACTGCATCCATTACCGCATCCGTTAGCACATCTTTAATGCATCCATCACTGCATCCGTTCTCGCATCTGTTGCCGTTGCCGCAGCCATTACTGCGTCTGGTACAGCATCCAGAGAGTTGGGGACCCGTGATACAATGGAAACAACCAGCCCATCAAAAAAAACGAATTGGGGACACCTAAAGCGTCAAAAAGTGACACGTAGGAGACCCAAACCACACGTCCTTATATGACTAGTTGGGAGTGAGAATGTGTTGCATAATCACATGCACACCTTGGGACCATTTAGAATCACCAATTAACCTGTGAAGCATGTCTTTGGACTGTGGGAGGTAGCCAGAATGCCAGAAGAAAATCCAAAACTGGATGAGGAGAACATCCAAACTCCACACCGTACGGTCGCGGCCAGGATTCAGATCAAGACCTTCTTGTTATGAGGCGAGAATGCTAACCATTCATGCAGCCCCACTGGTTAACGTATTATTTGAACTTTTTGAAACCATGATGGTGAGACATCTTCTATCAGGTGTGTTCTCCAGTCCAGCTGAAGAAAAACACTTTTACTATTTTTTGGATTAACACAAAACTTTAGTTTACCATAAGATTGAATCATAACTGGCGATGCTGCAGAAGGTTTTAGACATCCAGGGGGTCATTTTCAGATTCTCTGGTTTGTTTTATTCCGTAACAAGTGTTTCAGTGCTTCTCTGTTTTTCTTTTCTTTCTTATATTCTCTCTGTCTCTAACTGCTCACAATGTTTCCCCTTATTTAGTCTTAATAAAAGTTTTCCTTTTATGCATCTATTTTTATGGTCACTCAAATTCAATATCTTTATTTCAAAAGAACCCGTTTGTCCTCTTTAAATTGAATTGGGAAGTTTTTGGAATTATCCATACTAAATTAAAATAAAATAATCTTAAAATATTTGTCATATTTTAGAGTAAAACCATCATAAGTATAGTTTTTAGTTTGCTTTTATAATTTTTTTATGCATTCTATGTGTGATGCCTTGATTTTTTTTCAGCTCGTGAGTGTGGAAAAAAAAAATTCTAAAGAAATATATTTTAAAAATGAAAGAATTTTTATCGATAAATACCACATTCCCACTTTTATAAAGCATAAACATCTAAAATTTGACTGCTGTAACTTGCATAATTTGACAATTTTTAGATATAA
>NC_050528.1:26009301-26033513 GCF_002922805.2 Oryzias melastigma
CAGTTCACCTGCCTGCATAAAGGCAGGCAGCTCACGCTCTCAGTCCTGCTGTGGAGCTGCTGCAGCAGTCCAGTCAAAATAATGAGCTATTTTTCTCTCAGAGACACACTTACCCACCTCAGTCTGCAGGATAGTCCCTGTCATTTTGTTGTAGTCGTACCTGGGAGGAAATAACAGTTATTAGATGTAACTACAGTGAGTAGCCCTAAGTGCACTAATGTTAAGCACATTGCTATAGGCAATAGAAAATGAGTTCACTGACTCACATTAGACGTGCTGAAATTAAAAACCTGCATGTGCCTGCTGCAGGAGGGGACACGTCTTGAGCTCTTTCCACACCAGATAAGTGGCATTAATGGTTTCCTAAGTTTGTTATGTTCAACGTTCATGTCCGCTTTTCTATGAATGTGATCGAAAGAGCAGTAATGTGTGTGAAGCACGCTCTGTTTGCACCTGATTGCAAAGGATGTTAAATGAGGTGCAAAGAACTCGGCTTTTTACCAACAAAAACCACAGAGGGGACAAATGCATTTTAAGGGAACAGCATGTGATGAATAGAGAGTCAGAGGAAGAGATGCAACACGGCTGACAAAGGAGCTGACTTATTGTTGTCTGCGCTGAGAGTTCACAACATCACAATGTCCAAAATGTGAAATTATTAAAAATGCTAAATGCTGAACAAAATCTCACTCATTAGAGTCCTCATATTATGGCATGCTTTAGTCCAACTATATGATGTTGTAATTTTAGACATAGCCATTACATAAAAGGTGGTTGAATGTTGTATCATCTGAAAGCTACAATTTAGAGCATCACAAAGCGATGTCACAACAAAAATTTGTGCCATCAGTTATTTTTGGCACCATTCTGTCGGGGTAGCTGGAGTGGTAAAGTAGAGCTGGACGCCGCGGTTATTTGATGGATTGGGAGAAATGGGTCTTTGCTCTTGTTAAATCTGTAATAATGACATGACACATCATATGTAAAGGAATAATGACGTAAAATATGTTGTGTTTTTTTTTATCAAAGGGTGTTTTTAAGCTGCTCTGGGCCATGATATCTCTTAAAACATGTATGCAAATGGGCAAATCTGTGCGAGTTTGAGGTAGCCCGTACAAAATATCAAAGTTGTAGACCACTTGGTGAACCCATTTTTTCCTACAGGCGTGCTGCGAGCTACAGGTCATGGTGAACACATGTAAAGTACAGTAGAAGAAAGTGAGGTGCAGATATCTAAGTGCAATTTGCACATCAACGGCGCCCAGTTTCAATGTTAAATTAATGAATCAGTTGTCCTGCGCCGTAATTTTAGTGAATCGATTTAATGACATATCATGATACTTCAGTTGGAAATTGATTTAAAATGCTGCCAAGACAATATTTTATTAATTATTCAAAAGCAAACATTCTGCATCTTTTTTTTTGTTGTTGTTTTCCATTTGAACTCCAGACCACTAGTTGGCAGCACAGCACACTGAGCCTCTTTGAGCAGCTCTATACCGCACCAAAACAAGGACAAGATCTCGCCAGAACTACTTGTGTTGTGAAATCATGATCTGGTTGTTGTCGTTACATAGCAAAATGAGACATATACAAGTTAGATTTAACTAAGGATAAGTACTGAACCAAAAATCAAAGTTGGAACTGGTACCATATTAATAGTGGATTTTGGTTCTTCATGAAGTGAAAGTGTGCAGAGCTTCAGTCAAAATGCTAAAGACAGAGGAGACCAAAGTTCTGCTGAACTTCACAACAAATGATTCTAATTCATCAGCCTGACGGATCAGAGTGAAGTGTTCAATGTTCTGAAAAAGACAGTTGTTGTGGCGATGAGCGGTGAAATACGCGTTTTATTCTGCATGTGATAAAACTGACATGCAGTGCTGCAGTGCAAACTGGAAGAATGAAATAAAGTATCGTTCAAGCGCCGTCCTTCACCCAGTCATGCAGCTTTATCACACAGAAATGTTTCTTGAAAGCACCTGTTCAAGTACCATTCAGGCTCCTGACCTGTTTTAAAAAAACAGCTCTTTATTTGCTCAACCATACATATGTAATATTACTGGTTATTTCATCATATCACAATATATGACAAGAAAGTACAAGAGGCAATTTATCTCTTTTTTTATTATGACTTAAAAACTTTATCTGAATATATATATACATCTGTCACTCAAACATTTTTAAAATTAAAATTAAAATTAAATTTGTAGTGACCAGAACATTAAGCAATGAAACTGTATCTAATATATAAAAGGTTGCGTTTAACTACGCAAATTCAAGAGGCTTTTTTTAAAAGTAATTTAGGAAATGTTTTTTCAAAACTCAACTTTCGAAACCATTTTTTTTAGAATGGGAAAAAAACCCACAAGCATTAATTGTGTCTGAAGGCCACAGGATTTGACGGCCTTATCACAAGTAAAAAATTTGGAAAATCTGCCACACCGCTTAAAGGCGCTAACTTTATGCATGTTCGTGGCATCGCAGTGATACAGACGCTGGAGTCCATTCCACTGCCACTCCACTGCCAGAGCACTGCTCAATCACATAGAAGCGTGTCTTCACATGCTCATCCGCTAAACAGACACTGACTGGCAGCGAAACGGCCGCGCTACAGCCGTGCATGAACTCGAAATCTCCCCGTCCAAGCGCGTGTGCCGGCGTTCGCTCCACGGCCCAATCTCGCACAGGCACTGCTGTTCCACGGCCATTTTTACGGCTGTACCACTGGTACCACACGCAGTCACCCGCGGTTTAAATTTTTGTGCAGTTCAAAAATTATTTCCGTGTGTAACAACGGCCAAATTTTGTACCGCTTGTATGCGCGTCTATCCCGCGGCCACATCTGTTGCACTACCAGTCCACTGCTAACAGTGTCTGTACCACGGGGATACAATATTTTCTGTGCTCCAGCCATGATATGGCCGTAACAGCCAGTGGGGCCGGCTCTTGAACCAGGAACGTTTCATATGTATGGTTGAGGAAATAAAGGACTCTATTTCTAACACTGCTAAATGTAGCCAAAGATGTAGTTTTAAAACAATTTAGGTGCTTGAACAGATGCTTCCCAGAAACATTTCAGTGTGATGAAGCAGCGTGACGGGATGAAGGACAGCGCCTGAATGTGGCTAAGATGCTTTATTTCATTCTTCCAGACAGTATGGACTGCAGCTCTGGATGTCCGTTTGCGCACAGGTGGAAGTAAACACGTATTACATGACGACTGTCTTTTTGTTCAGATCCATCAGGTTGTTGAGTCTGAATCTTTTATGGTGAAGTTCAGCAAAACGCTCGCTTTATCTTCTACACTGTGACTGGTATCACTCCTTCTTTCATGAGCTATAGTATTGCAGTATTTCACTGAAATTATAATTTCTTACACCCCTACCAAGGGTACAATAACAACAGCCATGACAATGGTACATTCTAATTTTATGTCTCTTGAGGTGGCCAAACAAGCACCTCCGAGACACATCTGTGCTCCATTTAAGATGCTTCTCTCTTCAACAATGTGACTAAAACTTTGTAATCTCAATTGAATTTTAATCCTAGTCACAAAAAACAACAAATGAGGAAAAAGGTCTTCAAATTTTTAGGTTTTGAGGTTTTCTTAGGTAAATGGTTTACTATAATATTAAATAAGGACACTAAACATGGTTTAAACATAGTTCCTATCATTCCTCTGTGGGCCTTTTTGATTTTACATTTCTTCTGAAAGGAGGTTTGAGTCCTCGAATGCCATAAATCCCCAAACTGTAACAGACAAAGCTCTGCCTTTCCACTCTGAATAAGCTGCAGTCGCGGCAGAACAAATAGCTGCTTACGCGTTTTGTTCTGTAACGCCAATGTCCTTGCAGTTGGACCACTGTTATCATGTAAATGTCTTTGCACATTCACAAGATGTCACCCGCATAAAGACACAGTGGCTGGGCATTTTCCACCTTTCCTGTGAGATTCTGCTTGTGTGTGTGATTTGGTCTGTTCTGTGGAAGCAGCATGTTTAACATACATCGATCACCAGCTGCCTTTTTCAAATCATGACAAACGTGCAGTGAAATGCTTTTCTTATTGTACGAGAGATTCAACAAACTTCAGCGTTTACCATAACCGTAGGAGAGTAAACAGAAACCAAGCCAATGAACCGATGTCCACAAAGAACTTTCTGGCATAAAATGAAGCACTTTTTAGCATATGCAGAACGGTATTGTCAAACTGATGCAGATTCTGCATTACTCAATGTGGTTTGTTTTTTTCAATTACAGTTGCCAAGTGAGTTATCAGCATATCAGATGCCAAACATGTTTGGCATCAGATATGCCAGTGTTAATGTTTTTTTTTTTCTTTTTTTTTTTGGTCTTTTGGCCGTCATGAAAAAAAGATGTGTCATCAGCAAAGAAAAAAAAAAAAAAAAAATCATGTGATGAAATTTTGGAGATTAGGAATGTGGTATTCAGCAAAAAGAAATAAAGGCCGAGAACAGAACCTTGTGGAACACCACAGACAGGAAGTGGGGGCAGGCTTACTCCGGGCCAATGGTCCCGCCCACAACTCAGAGAAGAATTTCTAATGAACTCCTGTTGCTCTGCAGAAACTATGTCCTAGAAAACGATGCAGGTTTTATACATCTTGGCCAAAAACTAAATAATTAAAAGATCAGTGGGAGGGCTTTTTTTTTAATTGATCAAAAGATGATTGGAGTGGGACTTCAAAGGGGCCATACCAGGATTTTCTTAAGTCTTTTAGAATAAACTATATCCATATACATGATCATATATTACATTTTGAACACTAAAAAAAAAATCATAGGCGAATTAATCTCTTCTGTGGTGTTCCACAAGGTTCCTTTCTTGGCCTTTATCTCTTTTTGCTAAATACCACATTACTAATCCCCAATATTTCCTCACATTGCCATCTGTTATACTTTCTTCTGTTAGCTTATAGTTCCTCACACCCTAACTTAACATTACAACAAAATTGACGAGCAATACTAGAGCTATGCAGCTGTACAATTTTGAACAAGATACCAGCTCAGACGAGGAAAACAAACGACATACATGGATCTATTTGTCTGCTAGTAGATCCATCAGAATAGAGCAACCCACCCAGGGTATTTTCTACTTCAAATGTGTCCTGTTTTTCAAATGCATTTTTGTCTGCACCTGATTCATAACGATTTGAATAAATAAATACTTATAAATGAAATTTTAAGTGTAATTTTCTTCATATATGTCCTCCATTATCAGAAAAGTGGCACAAAAACATACCCCCCCCCCCAAAAAAAATATGCAGTTTGCATTAGATTTGCTCTATTCATCATATGAGCAATTCAATTAAACACTTTCTGAACAGAGCTGCATTTTTTTTTACAATGGTTTTCAGTATTTTTGTTTGTCAGCACATCTTTCTTGGTAAAAGAGGATAAATAGGTGTCCTTTCCAAAACATACATTTTGTCTAATTGTAAGCTTCTTGTGACCCGGGAATGAAGACGATTTGAAATTATAAGGCTGAGTTCCTCTGGCAGGCCTTGATCATGCTGTCATGCTGCCATAAGGTAAAACATCACAGGAAGCACTGTGACAGTGTCTGGTGCAGACTGTAAAAGTGGAACAAAATTAAAGCTGATGCAGCTTCAAAAAGACCATGTGTGGCTGCCAGGCTGTGTTTCAAAGCAGCGAGCTCGGTAGAAAAAAGGGGCCAGCCGAGATCATTAGCATGCTTGTGAATGGCATGGAAACAAAGAGCAGATTATGCATTTGTATGTTTGCTGATGAGATCGAGGGGTTTAGGTTCCTAGACCCGGCTTGAATCCTAAATCCCTCTGAGGGAAGGGCATGGTCTAGGATTGAGAAGGGTTTGGGGAATGGTAGACCTTTTTTCGAATCGGTGGGGGGAGTGCAACGCTGGAGCAGATGTCCCAAACTGGTAAAGAAAAGGAAAGAATACCAAAGGGATTGGTGGAGATTGGGCTTAGCTTCTTTTCTCGATAAATCTGCGAAGTATCATTGTGAGGCATCGGGGCGGATCGCAACGCCAGGGCTGCCAGTCAAAGTTTTGAGAGGCTGTTTTCAGAGCCCCCTTTGTTGTGGCCTGTGGGGCCTGACAGCAACAAGATGCTGAAAGAGGAGGCTCGCTGGCTGACTTCAGGGACTCTCCTTTACATGTGGAGGGATTTACAGTTCACTGCAAAGATGAAGTGAGACAGGGAACAAAAACAACTCCTCGCTGTGAGCTGCAGGGAGCCAGCGTGTCGCCTTGTTACCGGGGTCTGCAGCGGCGATGGTGACAGTGATGTGGGTCACCGCAGGTTTTTAATTAAATGGGAAGAGGGGTTCTGACTGAAATTCAGCATGATCTCTCTCTTTTTTTATCGCCTGAAACTACCTGTATATTCAAAAATAAATGGCCTGCCAAGCATTTGATGGCTTGGCTAGAAATCCCAAACGCTTATACTGCCTTGGCTGCTTTCAAGTAATCATCCCCATGGTAACACCTGACACCAGCTATTCATCACGCAGCCAATATAAACTCCAGCATATTCACAACAAGCTGCGTAGTCAACTTTTTACATCAGCTGCTCTGACAAGTAGTGGATCACAGAGCATGTCAGTGCATGATGATGCATTCAAAAGCAAATCTTATTAAAGCTCTGTGTGTGTCGGTGTGTGCGACTCGCGACGTGTCCATGCGCATTAAACTCCCCCATTATTAACTGTCAATCATCTCCTGTAATATGACAGGTAAAAGAGAATCAGTAAATGTGCAACTGCCTCTAATGGGTTACTATTTAGTCAGCTGACTGGGATGCAGAGTCAGTAAGTGAGCCTACGCCAAGGCTGAAATGAAGGTTTGGGGGTCAAAACAAAACGGAAGGAGGACGTGCAAATGGCACAAATGGCTCCTTTTTCTATCTCTGCTGGGTTTGAACTGTCTGTGAGTAATACTGGTGTTTTTCCCGCACAGGGCTAGAGGCCACACCGTGACAGAAAGAAAGGAAAGTGAGCAAATACTATTGGGATGTTGACAGACACAGCTTCTCACCACTCCATCCCACAGAGCCAGGGGTTATACATACAGAAAAGCCCAGTGCTCATACTGGTATTACTTAACAAAATAGCTTTTTTTTTTTTTAGAGTAACATTTTATGCAAAGAAAAGACTCACAACATTGTTTTTTTTATTTTCTTCGATGGAAAACAAAAAATTGACAAATCATAAAACGGTGATTTCGACAATCACTAAAAATATTTGTAATCTACTTACTAAATAAGATAATTTGTAGGGGCCGTACCATGCCTTTCCTAAGCCTTTTAGAGTAAGCTATATCCATATATATGATCATATATTACTCTTTTAACACAAAAAACATTATTTATAAAATATGAGTTAATTTTGAGAACTGTTTTCATACCCGGAAGTGAAACGACTTGATCTATGAGGCCCCGCCTTTCGCTCCTTGACAGTGATATCATCCTAAATGAGGACACTGTTCTGATTAGCATTGGCTTAGAACGTTTATTTTCTCTTGGAGGCATCATTATACTTTGTATCAAAAATTTCTTCATGGGCTCCTTTCTACCTTGGTCCAATAATCCATGTTCATAATCCATATTCTCTGAATTGCCGCTCCTTCCACCACCAGATAATAGCCTTCTCCCTTTCGCCACCAGGAAAAAGTCTTCTCCATCTCTCCACTAGGAAATAGTCTGCTCCCTTTTTCTAGTAGGAAATAGTCCTCTCCCTTTCTCACCAGGAAATAGTCTTCTCCCTCTCTCCACCAGGAAAAAGTCTGCTCTCCTTTTTCCTTCAGGGAATAGTCTTCCCCCTTTTTTTACATCAGGAAATAGTCTGTTTCTTTTTACATTAGGAAATAGTCTGCTCTCCTTTTCCACCAGGAAATAGTCTGTTCTCCTTTTCCACCAGGAAATAGTCTGCTCTCTTTCTCCACCAGGAAATAGTCTGCTCCTTTTCTCCACCAGGAAATTATCTATACGTCTGTACCACTATGTGGTGGTTGGGGACTCATTATTATGGCCCGCAGCAGCAGTCTACTGACTGCAAGGACCATATTATTTTTGCTTAGAGTGAAAAAACGTAAAAAGGCCTAAAAAGGCCTCAAAGGACAGGCCTAGGCCCAAACAGACCTGACCAATATGTAGTAAAACAAAAAACACACAAAGACACACACAGCCCTCACCGCAAAAACTTATGTATTGTTTCTGCTTTGTTTTAGTATTATTATTATTCTTTCTATCTGCGCCTTTGAACGAAAATTTCACCCCCACCACATATTCAAAAAGTCCTGAAAATTTCTGGACACCTAGGGAAAATGGAAAATAGATTTTCGGCATAGTGCGCGTTATCCCCCCCCCCCTCAAAAAAAATGATGACATCACGGCGCGTGTTTCTGTAAAAAAATAATGAATGGACCGAAAATTGTTTATGGGCCCAAAAAAAAAAATATTTCGAAATAAGCAAACAAAAGCCAATGACACGTGTTGGGCCCTGGAACATTTGAAATTATTATGGGATGGCCACACGACCTACGGCTTGGCGGCCATCTTGTGGCGAAATCTGAGAAATTGATTTTCAAGATTTTCAACAATATGGGAAAACGACACTTTTGTTTGTCCGATTTTCACGAAACTTGAGAATCATGTTCATAGCTTGAATCTACAACGACCGTAGAAGTTTCATTGACCTTTGACCTTAAGAGGACGCCATCTTGAAATTTTGAAAAAAGCACTTTTACTGCAAGTTACAAAAAAATACCTCCTAGGGGGTTTTATCAATTGTTATGTCACATCATTTGCCATAAATGGGAACCTACTGTGAGAAAAATGTTGCAATTAGAAGTTGTAGAATTTGAATGGGCTGCGCGTGGCGAGGTCACAACCGACACGGTCTTAACTAGCTTGCACATGTTTTATCCGATTTGCGTAAAAAGGGTATTCGCACGTCCAGGGGCTCAAGCTGAACGAAACAATATAACTTTCGAAACCGTGATGCTTAAAATGCGACCCTGGTAAGCAAAAAACAGTCACGAAAAAAAACTGCTGACTCATCAAAAAAAAAAAAAAATTTAGTTTGCAATTCACGAACGTAACCAACATAAATTTGTCGGTAATATCCATAGCTAAATTTGAAATTATAATGGGATGGCTCTACGACCTACGGCTTGGCGGCCATTTTGTTTCGAAATCTGGTATTTTTGGAATTTTGAATGCACTAAACGAACATTTTGTTAACCCGATTCTCAAAAAAATTAATGCACATGCTGCTAGCTGAAGTCTACAATGACCCCTAAAGTTTAATTGATCATGACCTTGGGAAGTGGCCGCCATCTTGAATTTAGAAAAAAACGAGTTTTAATACCAGCTTCGAACAAAAATAACTCTTGGGGTTTTTTATCAGTTGTTTTCCTAATGATTTGAGCATAATTGGGAAGGCACTGGCGAAAGAAATATGGTATTGCGTGTTATGTTGTAGGAACCCTCTATGCGGCCAAGCAACAGAACGCGGTTGTTAAGCGTGCGTGTGATTGTGGTGGAACTAAGTGAGTCAACCTGTTATGCTAGCACAGCCTACCCACATCACTCATTACCAGGAAGATAGCTTCTCTTCTTTCACAACCTTTCTGCCTTTTTCAGCCACATTTTAACATTAAATCGCACTGAGAGTTAACGCCAAATGTTATTCATGCACTGGTTATGCCTGCTTTTATTTATTTGTGTGCCTTAATGAAATGAATGAATTTATCTATTGTATACCAAAATGAATGAATTTAATTATTTATTTATTGTTTCTGAAAGACTGAGTTAAGTTACAGCACTTGAGCAGTCTGAAGCACTATAGCTGCTTTGGCAGATTACTAGAGACAAGTATTTTACAGTGTCTTGTCTGAATGTGATGTTATTGCTGTTTCATTGTTTATGATATAATGGAGCTCTACAAATAGATATCACTTATTTTTCTAGTGTGACTAAAAGTGATTATAGTGCTATTAGCACTGTTGATTTATTCATTTGAGATCTCAGGGATTTATTTTGGAAAAACGTGTTGATTGGAACTCTGGTCCTAATTATCCAGGCCAGACCCACGATGGCGAGCTATACCCCAGGAAACCGGACCAGCAGATGCAGTAAACTTGGAGAACCACAGCCTTCCACCGGACCGGTAGGGGGTTCCTTGTAGCCCATTAAACACCACCTCAGTTGCGCCCACTGAGGTGGTAACACACACCATCTTCAACGGACTCGGTGCTCCATTGAACTCTGGGCTGGATTCTTTGATTCTGAGGCTGCTGAAGTACCCATGAAATGAACTTTTCTGGACTCAGCAATTCAGTATAAAATATTTTATTGTTCTTTTTCTTTTCTTTGTACATATGTATATTTAAATGGCCATTCACCTTACTGTTGTCGCTCACTGTATATAGTTATACATAAAACAATTTCAGTCTCCAGCTGCTCCCTCCTTGAGACGAACTCTAGACTTCTGACAACTAGCTATTGACATCTTAACGTATTAACTTAGCCACACAATTGCTACACTTTACCAAGTATCATAACAAATTATATGAACATATAGGGAATCTGGGCGTGGTTAGTAAATATATCCTCCGTTGCTAAGGAAATCAAAAAATGTACTTTTGCTGATTCTTGTGAAACTAACATCAATCTGTTCATTGACCTCAGACGAACAAAACATAAAATGGTTGCTATGGAGATAACACTAACAGAAAAGCCACCATTTTGAAAAAACTGCTTTTTCAATTAATTTCAAATATACTGTACATCTCATACCAGCAATACAGAAAGGGGAGGGGGGATTTAGGGGAGCATCCTGGCTGCTTAGCAGGTGAGCTTATGTCAAAGGTGGGCCTCGAGGCTGGGGAGGGCGTGTAAGGGCGGCGATTGTGCTTGTAGGCAGGTAGGAGAGCGGCGAGGGTGCGTACGGCGTGGGGAGCGGGGCGGGTAGCGACTGCGGGTCATACAACGCCGCTCGCGGTTTCAATTATTATTAAAACAGCAGTTCTTTTAAGCTGAGGTGTTATTAATAAAACTTAAAAGAACATGTATTGATTATTTTTTTTAAATCAATAATATTTATATTGAGTAATACTGTGATTAATCTGAATTTGTTTTGATTGATTGACAGCACTAGTTGTAAAACAGTAAACAGTTGGAATCACTTTTTTTTTGTTTTATTCTAAATCACAGAGTTTTTATGTGAAGACTTCATATAAATATTTTACCAGAACATTTTATGAACAATGTTCACATTTCACAAGCTGAGATATTGCTCCTCAAACCAACATCACAGGCGTACCGCAAGGATTTGTGCTTACCCCTCAGCTTTTGATGCTTCTATACAAATAATACAGAAACTTCAAAAAACGTTTGACTTAAATCTTTCTAGGAACAAAACTCTACAGAGACGACAGTGCAGCTTTGCACTGTTTCTTCAAAAACAAAAAAAAATAAATTCATAGACAGAAGTTTAATTATTACTTTCCCACAATGGCAGATTTGATTTTTACTACCTATCACTAATCAACTTGATTGGATATGTCATTAAATTGAAAATAAGCAGCACAGATTCAGAAACACAAACTCTTGTTTAGCCAATTAGGATCAAAGGTGCAAAAAAACTTATAAAACCACAAAGTGTGAAATCCTACAATAAGACTTTCATTAACAGCCTGAAATAGAAAGTCCAAGTGTTGTCTTTTAGCCTCCTGCAGCATGAATTTCTCTGAGCAGCAGAGAAATTCTTACACAGCTGAGGAAGTTCAACCTGCCTCAAAGCCTGCTGATCTTTTTTCAACACAAAGGAAGCTTAGTCTTAGAAAAAAAAGTTAAAATGTTACCAATGTTTCCATTACATTAAACACACAGTGCGGCGAGAAAGTATTTGGCTGACACAAATGATCGTAGTCACCCTACTAAAATATGGCAGAGGTGTGATCCATAATATCTTATTTTATGACTGGAAGATACAGTCATGTTTTAATCATAAGGCTTTAAAGCATGACGCTTCCACCCCCATGCTTCACAGAGGATATGATGTTCTTGGGATTCAACTCAGTATTCTTCCCCTTCTCAACAAGACTTTCTTTTTGTGTCACTGTGGTCCCAGCTGCAGGTCATTGACCAGCTTCCTCATCGCTCTCAAGATCATTTATTTTCCACCAGATGTTGATTTGAGCCCCAGATGGAGGGAAATCGTTCAACACATTCTCAATCCCAGGTCGTCACATGTTGGCGTTTGATTAAGGAATCCTCCGGGTCTCTTTTTGATGTTTTGGATGTCCCTAAGTTGTTTTTTTTCGATGTACTGTTCCCATTAAATCACAGGTCCTCAACCTCCAGCCTGCAAACCAGAACCGGTCCAGTACCGTGACGCGTAGTGCTGGTAACGGTACCCCAACCCTAACCTCACACCGGACCAGATGCAATACCTGACGTGAACCAGTACCGGGTTAAGGTTAAAGTCCTTTAAATATTTGTCTTTATCAAATTAAACATTGAAGTTGAGTAAAGCATCAACTCAGAATTTTGATTTAATGAAAACTAAGAATTTTTTAAATGTAACAAATTACAGAACTTTTGTTAATTGATCCGATATTTCACTTTAACATTAGCGCGCAGGAGCAGAGAAGCGCTGATGGGTGTCTGAATTGTTTGATACATGCGTGGAGATGTCTTACTTATGCGGTGAGTTTTGACTTATAAACAGCTCCTCTTAAATAAATGACCGTTTGTCCTTCTATCACACTTCAACGTCTCTTTTTTCTGACTTTAACAGTTAACACAGTTAAAAAAAAGTACAATGTATTGACAAGACAATTTAAATCTGGTATTAATTAGCATCGTATGAATATGCGTTCCCGTTACTTTCCCTCTTAAAAATGTAATTTTACAAAAAAACTAATTAGCAACTCCTTACAGTCACTTAGCAACCTCTAAGCTACTGCAGAGAAAAAATCCCGGATCCGCCCCTGCTCACAGTTGAAGTGCATCTATGATGAACATCACAGACCTCTCTCATCTTTTGAAGTGGGACAACTTGCAGAATCAGTGACTAACATATACTTCTCCCTCCACTGTAAGTTTCAATCTGAATCACACCCTTTTATGCATTAGAGGAATCGATGCACGGGTCAGACTCATTATGAAGTCTACTTATAGAGTAAGTAAAGCTGAATCTGATTTGCAGCTACTTTACATGTCTTTATATATTAAAGGAACCTTGCACGTTTAATGTTATTATTCAAAGCTGCAGCTAAGTGACCATAACCACTTCTTTTTGTGTGAAAATGTAAAAAACATTCAGAGCCTTCAGGACATTGCAGCTTGAGCTCTTAGTTTTTCTCACCTTTATGGTTTTTGAAATATCGAGCTGTTTTATGGCTATTAAAATTGAATGAGAAAGGCTTCAAAACCCTTTAAAAAGTTGGCTTATTGAGAGCCGAAACCTTCAACACACTTTCAGCAAGAAAGATTATTCTAACTTTGAACTATTCAGCAGCTTTTGAAAATTCCTTCTTTGCAATTAGTCTTTCTCATCTGATTTTTTTTTCTATTTTTTGGTGATTATTACTGATCTTTAACTAAATGTATTACCATATTATAATTATTATTATTCACGTATTAAACTGTGTTTACCTAAATGTATATTTCCAGGCACAAACATGAAAAAGTGTTTTAATTAATTAATTGATGTCATTTTTATTTATTTATTTATTTTAGAATTTATGCTGGTAGTTGAGCCTTTATTTTTATAGCTTTTGCACTTCTAATAAAGTTTATTTTTAATTATTTAGCTTTTTTCAAACGTCCATCCACCCATTTTCTATCCTGTTTACCCCCGTCTGAGGTCAAGAGGTTGCTGGATTCAACCCAACTGATGAAAATCAAAGGCTGAGTATATCCTGCACAGCTCCCCAGCTCATTGCAGGGCAGCACAGAGACACACAACCACACATTCACAAAATAGGAAAAACAAGAATCTTTTTTTTTCTATGTTTTGCCCTATGTAACTTCTTCAGCTAATTTATTATGTCCAAAGTTACTGAAAAAGTCTTAGCATTTGCTGTAAACTTAAAAAAAAAAAATTCAAAAGCATTTTATGGTTAGAACTTTAAAGACCCACTCAAATGAAAATTGTATTTTTGATTTTTTTAACATGTTGGAGAACAGTTAAATAAATATTTCTTCATTCTAATCAAAGTGAATCAGGAGTAGATTCAGAACCTCGGATTGAAAAAGCTTGTAGTTGTGATGTAGAAGATACAATCAGTGACCACAAGCTCCCTGTTCTGATGCATCCACGCAGACTAATAGATCCATGTACGACATGGTTCAAGCTGGCTTGTTGCTTGAGACTCTACGGCTGGATGGCTCCAATATTGCACCATTTTTTTCAGAGGGACCTGGCTGCAGATATAATGGCGCCCAAAAATTATCAGCTGGAAGTGGAAATTCCACAATTTTTCTGAGTTGTAGCACTTTTTATTAAAACTTTTTAATGTGAATAAACAGTTTAGAGTGCAAGATGAGCTTAGCTTCATATTTTTTTCTGCAAAGTTGTGCACAATATATAAATGTGTGCACAACTTTCTATTTAGAAATATATAAGGGCTGTGTCTGTATGACAGCCGCTTCCAGGGTGTTTCTGCGTCTCTGTGACAGAGTTTGACGGCTCAATGTCTTGGATTAACCTGAGATGGGAAAAATGATAAAAATAATATTAGAGGACCTTTTATTATTTTTATTTTTTTTTTAAAACTTGGTCAAAAACTTCCTGTTTCAGCTAATCATGCCTGAGCACCATCTTGTCGTCTGCAGCCAGCTCGTCTTGATTTTTGTTGCACTGGTAACAAAAATCAAAAAATGGGTAGTGGGACAGCGTGTAAACCAGGGGTATTCAAATCCAGGCCTCGAGGGCCGGTGTCCTACATGTTTTCCAACCAACCTTCCATTGAAGCTCCTTATTGGCTGCTAATTTCCAGGATCAGGTATGTTTAGCCAATAAGGAGCTTCAATGGAAGGTTGGTTGGAAAACATGTAGGACACCGGCCCTCGAGGCCTGGATTTGAATACCCCTGGTGTAAACAGATAGATGATGGGAAGTGGGGGTGGGTTTACTTCATGGCAACAGTCCCACCAGTTTTTTTTGCTTAAAACAGCATAAAGGATTACTGGGAATTCTTTTAAAATAGATTGAAGTGGGAATCTAGGTTCTTTTTTAGGGGAAATGCCATTTTTTGTTACAAAAATGAACAGTCAAAAATAAACATGTCCTCCACAGCTGCTTTTTTGACAGATTATAACAAAGTGTGTTACATTATGCTTCCATTTGGCCTTTTTTTAGGTCAAAGTTGTGTTTATAGATTGATATGAGCAACGGTTAAAGGCCTGCAAAGCAGTTTCCACTTACCAGTATGTTCTGGTATCGACGTTCCGTGGCGTCTGAGCTCGTTGGAAGTGTTCGTTTAGTCCAAATTAAGCACAGCACTGTAGTCTTTGAACCTGCTTAGCTGCATCAGGAATTCGCTGGGCTAAATGTTAAAATCAGCATGCATTAATTGCGTGTGTGGACACATTATGCGCCAGGATCGTCGAGGGGGAAAGCTGGAACATTGTTTGAAATATAGATTGGCTCCACGAAAATCAATGCTCTGACTTTTCGGTGACCCTTTTCTTTTTTTTGTCCAGCAGGTAAAGGTTGAGCGTTGTGGTTCCTGATGGGAAGTCAAATGTTTGGCATTTCATTGACTACACAATGAGCAGGTTGTGGTTTCATCCGATTGTGAAAACTTGCAGAAATTGCTTCCCCATCATTTTCACCTGCAGCTCACATGCATATATTGGCACTAATTATGCAGCTATGGTAAACAGCGGCTGCTAATGTAAGCATTAGGTGCACATAGTCTTCCAAGCTCCTTTCCTGCCTGCCTGTGTTTTATTTTCAAAGTATTTCAAAGAAAGAATCTGGCATAAAACTGTCTGCTCTTTGCAGGGTTCATCAAGCTGAAATAGGGAAGTTCATTGTTTTTCCTTGCCTCCAGCTTCAAAGCACGGAGCAGAAGAAAGCTGTGCTTCTGACTGTGCGAGGTTCGCTATCTGCGGACAGCAGATAATGAATTGGTGTCTGTTAGCTGGACGCCGGCGCCTGTCCGCAGAGAGTCGCCATCTCGCTCCATCGCGAAAGCAGCAGCACGCTCTTTAGTAAGGTAAATCCCGAATCCCTCCAGGTTTAATGTCTCCATCAAAAGAGGATCAAACACAAAGGATTAGAGCTACATAACAAAGGTAAAGTGTGGAGAGGAGTCTTCGCTAAACTCCAGAGCTCTTTTGATACCGCTCGTCTTTGCCAAACCGTAGCTATGGCAACAGAGAAGAGGAAAGTGTGCAGCAATGATAAGAGCGCGACAGGGGGATGAAGAGGTTGACAGATCATTTTGGAAAAGCCTGACCCCTCTGCAGAAGGACTGTGGTCTTGTCTCGGAAACTAATACCGTACGCAGATGGTGTGCTGAGATTGACAGTGTTGGACCCGGTTCTCTCTGTGAGAGCAATTTAACACGTATCATACTACAAAGTGTTAACTTCAGACGCCAGTGAGGGTATTTTCACAGCAAATTCCTGTGACTGTGGGTCTCTTCTTCAAGTCCCTTTTGGATTTATCTCCTCTGCCGAGCGTACTCTGCTCCACATTGTTAGGAAAATTGGCACAAAACTCCTCCGCCACGCCATTAGCGTTGCTTTAGCACGCCGCTCTGGTAAACGGACGCTCAGCGTCAGGGATTTCAGCTCAAAAAAAGGTACCAAAGGTGTCACACGCTTGCCCTCCGCTCATTTGTTAACTCTCCTAGCAAGGAGGATTTTGTGTAAACAAGTCAAGAAAAAAAAAAAAAAAGCTATAGAAACACCACCGGGAATTCTTTATTTCCTCTTTGAACACATGAAGGGAGAAGAAGAAAAAAAGCGAGAGGAAGAGCACCGTACAGTAGCAGGGCCTGCAGCCTGCCTCAGGGGCAGCAAGCCGGATACAGCTTATGATTTGACAAACAACGTTAGTCTTTGCACCACTGATGCAGACAGAGTGTACTTAATTAGCAAAAATGGACACTAATTGAGCCCCAGCTGTATGAGCAAAAAAAAAAAAAAACGATGCGAATCTCTCAGCACACACCAACCCAAGAGCTCAGAGTCTCTCTGATCCTCCTCTCCCCCCTGAGCTCCGTCTGTTCACTCTCCGAGCGCGGCGGCGGCTTGTTAGCACGCTGTGAGATTTGTAAGGATAATGAAAACTTGAGAGGAAAGCATAAAGGAGAGGGACTTCAGGAAACAACGTCGTGCCACGCAAGCGTTGCACTGGTCGGAAAAATAAAAACAAAATAAAACTTCCATCCCCCTAAACAGTAATTAATGTTTCACATGTTTTGGAATGAAACGTAACTGTTATGCAGCATCATTTTGAGGGAGTGTCCAAAGGTAAATGAGATTTCAGGATTTCTGCCAGAGTGATGAAGCTGCTGCAGGTGACTAAATAAATAAACTTGAAGGTTGCTGAAACATGCAAATGAGCTTTTAAAGATGCAAATGTAAATATTGCACATAAAAACATATTCCAGCCAGAGGGTAGAAGCGGTAAAGTGGTATAAATGTGTTGCTTTGTGTCCACGGGGGAGCTGCAGGTTGTGTGGAAAAGCTTTAAATCGATTAATTTATTTGATTGGAGCACGCCTTTAGCTACAGAGAGTTTTATTTTTTTTAATTTCTCCAGCTCCGCACTAAGCTCTCCTTATCTGAATGGAAACTGTGCGAATGCAAACCACACTCTGGATGGAAGTCTGATCAGTCTGAAGACTCATCCCTTCAACCGTCCTCCCTGTGCCGCACCTAAACCGATCATTATCGGAAACTGCGGCTCATCTGCATTCATCTGCTGCCCGACTTATAAAACATGAGACGGGCGCACATTTATTATGCATTTTCCTGTTAGAACAGGAATTTCCAATTAGTTATAAAACCTCAAAAACCTGCCAGCCCCGTGTCATTAAACTAAATTAGACTAAATCAGCTGTTTGAAATGAATTATTCATGTCCACCATGTTGTTGTTTATTTAGCCAAATCTTCAAAACCAAGGATGTGGGAGGATTAGCGCCTCAAGTTTCAAAATGTTTTTTACAGGTTGTGTTCAGTATCAGATCCTCTGTAATGTTTTCATTTTTTTATGCTTAGATTCTTCTTTGGGATGTTTTTGGTGATTTTTGTCATTCAGCTTTGGATGTTCTTTATTGTGTTTGAATCCCCCAAGAACCCTTTTCTTGGCAGAAACATTTGACTTTATGGACCCAGCAGGAGACTTTTGCTGCAGCGTTGTGTCTCCCTGACAGTTTTTCTCTATTTCAAGTTTTTTAATTCACCCTTCAGTCCAAAGTGACCTGCAGGTGTCTACCTGATCCAAGATGGTTGTACGACTGACTTTTTTTATTCTACTTGTTCTTTTTTTTGGGGGGGGGGGGGTTTACCTGCAGCTTATTGCTGCAGTTGCTTAAACTGCTTTGTTATTCATATTCAAGCTATTTATTTCAAATTACATTAAAAAAATGTGCTTTTTTTCTGTTCAAGTTGATGCTAAATTAGTCTTGGATTAAATTATGTGTTGCACATTACCGACACACGGCGTGAGGGGGTCTTCTTCCCCTTCCCTATGTTTGGGTCATTGACAGTATATAGAGAACTGGTCAGTGTTACCCCTCCCCCTCCCAAATAGGAAGTACCTGCTGGCTCCAAGAAGACAAAATCCCATAGAGTTCTATTGAGAAATAAACAGTTAATACTCAGTCAGAATAATCACTCTTTGTTCTATTTACTTTTTTCTAAGGATCTTATTGATTTTATTATATTTTTTCTTTATCACAAGTTATTCAAGTTATAAACTGACCAATCAGATGCCTTAGTAAAAGCATATGATGTCTGCTGGTCCCAACCTGGAACATTTGATTAACAGATTCTCCTGATCTGCTTTCCGTGGAAGGAGTGTGGACTCTGTGACCCTGCTAATCTATGCATATTCGATGACGAGGAAGAAAATGACCAAAAAAGTCAATAGAAATTTAATTCTTTCAATAAAAAGTTGGATCAGACTCGCAGAGAGTACTCCTGGTCTCAGGACAAAGACTCATAGAATAACGTTCACTTATATATGTTGAAGGCGGGCTCTATTCGGCTCCAGGCCGATGTTTTTTCAGGAGAGAAGAACCCCCAACCAAATCTACATCTTGAGTGGTCAGTGTCAAAAGTCTTCCTGCATGCAAGGCAATTTATGGCTGTCTATCTCTATTTACAGTATATGGCTTGGGTCCTGCTGAACCATTTTTTATAACTCAACCTTCTGTTGGATTGAGCGGTCGCCACATCCTGCCTCAAACTATGTTCATACTGTTCTCAGGAACGCGCGTTCAAGCGACCACCTCTGGTGAAAAGTACATGTAAAAGCACAGAAATGCACATTTCAAAACTCTCGTGTTAGCGTATAGCTACGCAAGTTTCTACCACTGTTTTTACCCTCTATGTACAAAATGCCAGTTTAAAGTTAAACCAGGTTAAACTGTGACCAATCGGGGACTAGGATTTGGTAGTGGAAGTCCCAACTGTTTGTAAATTGATCATGGAGGAGAAATCAAAAATGGTTTGTTGCCAGACAGAATTATATAAAACCAGGTATTTCCTTTATTGGAATAGAGCTGTGAAAGAAAAAACCTGGAGCAAGATTTGTGAGATTTGCACCACTTTGATATTTCACACCAAACATCTTCCAATTGTAGGTGGAAGACTAGTAGTAGTAGTAGTAGTAGTATCTACGCTACGCTAGTATCAGGTAGCAACAGTTCAGTATAAACACCAGGGGCTAACAAGAGAATCTAGCTACAGAGAAAAATGCTGTATAAAATTAACAGCTGGAAGTCCCTCTGCCTGCTGGAGCCGGCCGCAACAAAAATATTGTTTTAAGCTTGACCTTTTTCCCATTTTTTCTCTTTAAAAAACGGCACTTCGCCGGTCCGATCAGCTGATTCACTGAGAAAAAAGTCACAGTTTATTCAGATTCAGAAGCGTAAAAGCTAATAGTTCTGAAAGGTTTTAAAATATCTTTTTGAAAGAGTTTCATAAAGTTTAGGAAATTTCCGCCAACGCATCAGGCTAAAGTTACAATTTCTACTTCTGGTTACAGATGATTATGACGCCATCTTGTATGTGACCACTGTCCCCTCGGGGCTAAACACACATGGAAGAACGCTTTTTTTGCACGTTCTTGAAAGCATGTCAAATGTCTGGTGTAATGTAGCATCAGTTCGTCACATCTGGTTTTGGCAAAACTTTACAGATGAGACTGTAGCTTCAAAAAGAAGCTTCATTTGACAGAAACACTTGTGTTACATATGTGTTTCTGTAAGAAAATGCAGAGATAAAGAGGGCGGAATTGTCCAGTTTGAGTCCATATGCACATGTATGTTTAAAATGTTTAAATAGTTAACATTGATCTATCCACACATCTGTAAAATATATATATATATTGTCAAATGCCATGTTCCTTTTCATCAGCTTCTCCCTGATGTGAGACTGAACAGAGCAGAGCTCAGAGTCTGCTGTTTATGGCCGTGCTCGATGCAGCTTTTCCTCTTCTCTTACAGTGTTTCCGCACAGGTTAGTTTATGGTTCTGAAGAGTCTCCAAACATTCCCTGCTGCGCGCTGCAGGGCTGCAAAGGCTGTGACTGGTTAACCTGCATTTGACCCTCGTGCGCTTGACTGACAGCAAACGCAGCACCTTTGATGAGGCTCCTCCCTGCCTTCCTTACCGCTGCTGGATCTGAGTCAAGAGTGTGGAAAGGCTTCTGTGCTGCAGCCTTCAAATGTAAAGCCAATTGAAATGTAGGATTCAGTAGTCTGGTCTGCAGACTAGCATCACATGCTAAAGCCCAAGGACGAGCACAGGGCGCTTTCACATTAGGATTCTATGGAACTTGAGTTGGAAATGGCATGTGAATTTGGAAAATTCACCCAAATATTTCCTGGTTTGGTGTGTTTCCCAGTTGGGCAGACCAACCCTGCTGGAGAAGTCATGCTGCTCCAACAGCTGCTTTGCTTGGAGATGGATTTGCTGTAAACAGAATGACCAGAAACAGTCAAAGGCATGAGCTCTTCATTAAAGACCCACTCCAATAGAGTTTTGATCTATTGTAAAAGCGTTTCCAGTAGTCTTTTAATTATAATTATGTCATTTTTAGCCCAAATCCTAAAACCTGTGTCGTATTCTAGGACATAGATTCTGCAGAGCAGCAGTGGTTTATTATAAATTCACCTCTGATTTGTCTGCAGGACCGTTTGTGCAGAACAACTCCGCCTTGATGAAGACGTACATGCAGCTATTTGTCTATATAAGTTGATGCATCAGAATGGAGCAGAGCAGGACGTTTGTGTTCTGCATAACTGCTTTTTCACTCAACGTTTTGTCCTCTCCTGATTCACAGCGAGTTTAATAACCAAACACTCATAAATACAATTTAAATCTTAATCTTATATCATCAGAAATACACCAAAAGAGCATGTTAAAAACACCAAAAACATCATTTTCTTTGGAGTAGGTCTTCAAAGTCCTATTTTAATTCATAAAGTCCTACATTTAAAAAAAAATGAATATGAATTCTATGACACCACAACGCCTAGAGCAAGATTCACCAGATTTGCACCACTTCATCATTTCACACCAAGCCTCTTCCAACTGGAGGAGGACATGCACTAGTAAACAGTAGAAAAAGAGGAATCCCCTTCCTGCTTGTCCGGTGTCCAGTATTCAGTTCTCTATGCTTCTGTTTGGTGCAGTATGATTCATGTGTTGTCCTTCTTTCCCACTCCCCTCTGAGGGATTTCAGATTCCAGCTGGATCATCCGTGCTCCTGTTCTTGGTGGTGGACCTCGGCTCCAGTTGTCTGTCTGGATGAGCACTATTCAATCATGTAGTTGTAAACACCATACGTCCAAGAACCATCGTAAAGTGTTGCACAATGGTACAAAGTCCATATAAAGAATCACCGCATAAATAGTTGAGGAGTTACGGTATGTAAAAGAGTGTTATCCAGTCATCTCTAGTGTCAAAGGTTAAACTTTACTTTTTTTCTTTAACTTCATAGCTGTACACTCCTTCACTTCTTCATGTACCCAAAGCAGAATAAAGCTGGTATTTGCTGCCAGAGGATTCAGCAGACTAAGTAGCAGATGAATGAACATGTTTTTAAGCCTTTTTGAAATGCAGCGGTTAAGCTTTTATTCGTGGTGTGTGTCTCGGAGCCGCAGTTGCCACTCAGAGGTCTGAGTTGGCCTTCTGTCTGCTAGAAACAAACCTCCTTACCGGCTGATTTCCATTTCCACAAAAACAGCAGAGAGCTCTGTTTAATGTAACTTCAGGAATATATTCCACTCATCCTGTGCAGGTTTCTGGCAGATCCAAACGAGATGTGGAAGTTTTGTGAAGTGAAGGGCACACTTGATTTAATTAGACGGAGCATTTTCCCCATTGCTGATGCATAATCCTCTTGTTTTTCCTTTGCTCTGCCTTCAAATTATTTTCCATCATACAGTAATGAAAGTCGGTGCTGATTGCAGCCACACCGGTGGATCTGCTCATTTAAACACATTAACATAGTTTTCAACAACTAGATGAGCTCTTGACAAAAAAAGGTTTGATTAGAAATGGTGGATGGTTGGGAAATGAAGGTTGGAAGATCTCATTTAATTCAGCTTTGAAGTGTTTTAAATGACAATCAATGAGCGTGCGTCCCTAATGCCCAAAAGGTTGTGTGCAACAGTTTATTTTTTCCGCGCATTTCCATATTTCAGCGATAAATGTCATAATCTCTTAATGCTGCCCTGTTCACAGCAAGGTAATATTCCGCATTCGAGTCGACAAACCAATACGTTAATCCATCTCGCTTTTTCTCAGCTGGAAAACCCACATAAACTTCATCTCTGTTCAGCTGATGGGAGGAAGAGGATGGAAACTAACCCATGGAATTAAGAAATGGTATGTTATATGAGACACATCAAGCATTTTCTGTAAATTTAACCCCAACCCAATCTTTCAAAATAGCTTAATTTTTGTATTAATTCTGCGAATTTAGTTTTCACTATAGATTTAATTTCCAACCAACCCTTATTATAGCCAAATCAATGCATTTCTACTCTAATGTTGGCCCACTTGGATAACAATGCGGTGTTATCACTTTGCCATCAAATGAATATTTATTATTTGAATCATTCTAATTCGGATCATCAGCATTCTCCTGATTTGTTGCATTTGTTATCCCCACTTCATTTGAAATGAATGTCTGGTTTATTGTTTTTCTAAAAGTGTAATTAAACAGCCTAAATATGTATTTATTGCTCAAATAAGCGGCAGCATGAAAGCCTGACCCCGATGATCCTTAAATGCCAAATCTTCCACATACTGCACCAATTCAACCGTTAATGGTTGAAAAGTTAAAGTAAATCAAAGAACATAAACACTGGAGCTCTGGTGTTAAAGGGTTAAACCATGGATGGATTAAATAAATACATTTATGTGGATTCAACCAATCAGAATCTGAGTTAGATTCTCTGCAGCTTCATTAGGACGGAAGATGACATCATCGCCTCTGATTGGATGGTCAAAGCTCGCGCTACCAAAAGCTAATTTCTTCTGTACCCTACTTTGTTTCAGGTCGTAGGCACTTGATTTTATTTTGTTTGAATTCCTCGCTGTTTTGCAGTTAACAATAGAAGAAGGCGGAGAAGTTGATTTAGTTGCTGATTTATTCGACCATGTTGAGCGACGAAGGGGCCCGTATGATAACTTCCACATCAACTTTGACCTCCATTAAAATACACATTTTTGTTCAGAGCTTTTTTTCTGAGGAGAATAAAAGTAATGTTTTAGCTCATTTTTTTAGAAATACATGAATATTTTTTTTTAAATGGAGCTGATTATTTAATGAGAGTGTCTTAATTTCTTCACGACTATAACTCAGATGTCCATGGTGAGGAAAAATAATTTAATAGGAAGTTTTTAAAGTTTTTTAACTTTTGCAATTTAGTTTACTAAGGAATTTTAGGCTATTTGGGAGTTTAGTTGGTAATTAATCAACAAGTTATTTTTTTTTTTTT